>NC_073305.1:105364200-105667534 GCF_027595985.1 Sorex araneus
TATTATAGGGAAAGCTGATGTAAAGGGATTTGACTCATCTACCCTAGAATACCAGAGGTAATCAGTAGCAAATGCAGAGACTGGAAACCTTAGCGGCCTTTCTCCACACATATCACTTGTCCCCAGCAAGTCCCACTGCCCTTCTGCCTGTTAATTGTCCTGAAATGAGAGGGAGTAAGATATTTCTTAATTTTCTTCATTTGTACTTCTGAACTTTTCTTTCTGAATTTTCTTGTTAGGTTATATAAATGATCACCTACTTGAGATAACTAAATGTCTAGGAATTAGTGAAAATAAAAATTAAAAATCAAAGATGCATCACAGGTCTAGTGCAAGAAATTCTTTTCTGAGGAAGTCAGCGTTTAGAGAGGAATTATCCCTTTGTCAGAAAGAAAGTCAGCCTCAGGCGCAGGAGAGAGCACAGGCGTTTAGGCTCTTACCTTGCATTTGGCCAGTCATGGTTTGAGTCCCAGCACCACCAGAAGTGATCCCTGAGCACTAGTCTTTATAAATTTCTGAAGAATCGAGGAGACTATTGTCACTGTCACTGTCACTGTCATCCCGTTGCTCATAGATTTGCTTGAGCAGGCACTAGTAACATCTCCATTGTGAGACTTGTTACTGTTTTTGTCATATCGGATACACCACAAGTAGCTTGCCAGACTCTACTGTGAGGGCAAGATACTCTCGGTAGCTTGCCAGGCTCTTTGAGAGGGGCGAAGAAATCGAACCCGGGTCGGCTGTCTGCAAGGCAAACATCCCACCTACCGCTGTGCTATCTCTCCAGGGGGACTATTAAGAGAAGAAAATTCATATCCTGATCACTTCCTTTTCTCCTCTTAGATTCTCCTTTAATAAACCTATAATTAAAGAGCCCATGTATAAATATTCTTTGATGGTAAAGTTTCTAAATTTATTTGATCAACAACACAGTTTTCATAAAAAAAAAAAATTCCTCCCAACTACAGCCACAGCTTTTATTGCTTCCTTGTAGCATTTTGGCAATGCCTCACCCAACAGTCCTGGCAGCTGGTATTGCCCACTTTGGAAGATGCTGCTTTAAATATCTACCCCAAAGCTTAAGAGTTGGAAGCTTATTGCCTAGAGAGACACCCTAAACAGAATAATGCTTTTTGAGTTCCATTTAGAACTGTTCTAAGCTCAGTCCAAGCTTTAGTCCAATATCTAGCTTGAATTGGCACCTGGCTTGCTCAGTACCATCCAGGAAGCAAGGAAATATCTAACGGCTTTAAACCGACTATAATGTCTATGAAATTCAGCCTGAAGGACTTCTCTTTTATCCTTTCTGTAGTGAATTTTTATGTTGACTCCTATAAAAATATTTTTGAATAATATGCTTATGCAACACTTGCTATTAAAGATAGTTTTAAAGCACTTTTTAGATTCAGAAAGAGTGAAATAAAAATAAATGGAGGGACATAGCAATGACTGGAAATAAATATGTTTTCAACCAAATACAAACTGCAGAAAATTCAGGGGTATGTTTGGAGTTAACTAGCACAACAAAGATAAAACAAATTTCAAATAATATTTGATCACAGATCTGATTATTTATCTGCCTACTCTAGTGAACTACTTATGCTCCAAAGCTCTATAATTTAATAGTATTTCCAGTATGTGATCATCTTCCTAACAAATATTTATTAAGTTTCCAATATTCATTACCCAGTAATCTAAGTGCTGGAGTAACAGTTGTAAATGGGAAAACATGATACAGGGAATTAATGGGCTGTTTTCTAAAAAAATACCATCTGAATTCATTATCACTACATTATAGTATCGATCTCTCAGATTCTATCTAGCTAGAGGGATGTTTTATTTAGAGATTTCAAGAAATCTCTTTCTGTAGGCTATTTTATCAAGTTATGAAGTAAACACAAACTTTAATCATTTACAATTTTTTTCTGCTCTGAACAAACAAATTTATTTTTCTATAATATAATAACTGCTTCTGCAGAGTTCAGCCTTTCTATATAATATTACTCTTCTAAGTAAGATTGAAAACTTTGGCAAATAATTTTATTATCACACTGTACTCTCAAAATTAATTAAAACATTAGTTCTCTTCCAACCAATTTTTTCCAATTCTAAATTTTATATCCAAAGCAATTTGTTAATATAGTACACAGAACTGGGACTTAGCAAAAATGCAAAAAAACCTGAATATAAAAAATAATCTATAGAATAGATCTCATAATAGAATGAGATTAGAATCTAAGGCCACCCAGGGTAATGAAGAATGCTTATCAGAATACTGTTCGATAACAGGATAGTTGATGAAGAAGGAGCTGATAGTCAAGCCAAATTAAATTGTGTCACTTAATATCAACAAATATTCATTTTATCCATTCTAGCAGAAAATGCAGTAATATTGTTGACTTGTTATGAATAATAAAGGAAGCATACTTCTTTATATCATAGGTAAGAACTAATACCTATAAATCTACAGTGAAGAAATTATTGATTAATCAAGTATTAAAATTAAACATTAATGTTTAATTTAATATTAAATATTATTTAATGATCACTTCTTCTTCATTGACTTCATTGAAGTGATCATTGACATAAAGAGAGGGGTCCAGCAGGGCGATACCATTTCACTGACACTCTTCAGTGCCACCCTTGAAAATGCCATGTAACGACTGGAATGGGAAGGAATGTGAGTGAAGATAGACGGTCAGCAACTACACCACCTCGGCTTCGCTGATGACATCGTTCTCATAACACCAACATTAGCCAAGCAGCACAAATGCTGGCCAACTTCTACCGTGAGTGTGGAAAGGTTGGACTGCAGCTGAACCTCAACAAGAAGATGCTCATAAAAAATGAACTGGTCCCTGACTCTCCATTTGCTCTCAATGGAACGAACATCTCCGAATGCAGCAGCTATGTGTACCTGGGTCGAGAACTCAACATGAGGAACGACTTGGCGCCAGAACTGCTCAGGAGGAAGAGAGCGGCGTGGAACGCCTTCAAGAGTGTCGAAGAAGTGGTAAAGAGGACGAAGGACCTCTGACTCCCGGCACATCTTTTCGATTCCACCGTTCTTCCTACGCTAACTTACGCCTCAGAGACCTGGGCCCTATGCAAACAGGATGAGAACACTATTTGGGTATCCAAAGAGGAATCAAAAGAGCTATGCTAGGAGTATCACATCTCACTCAATTGAGAGAAGGAATCCCGAGCTCCGACCTCTGTCGGAAGATCAAGAATCAGGGACACTGTTTCATTTGCCAATACATCAAAAAATCAGATGGGCAGGACATGTAATGTGATTCAGAGATGACCTCTGGATGAGAGCTTTGACCGACTGGATTCCACGGGATGTCAAAAGGCTGCATGGCCACCCACCAACGAGATGGTCAGACTTCTTCGTTAAAACTCTGAATGAATGGTTTGAGGCTCTTCCTGTTCCTAGAGCGAGTAGATATCATTGGACTACACTAGCACTTGACAGGGACAAATGGAGATGTAACTGGTGCCCGCTCGAGCAAATCGAAGATCAACAGGAAGGCAAGTGATACAAGTGATTATTTAATGCAATAATTAGTAAAACATGACACAGGTAATTAATGGGCTGTTTTTAAAAAAATATCATCTGAATTCATTATAGTGATAATGTAGTGATAAATAAAATAATAAATAAAATAATCAGTAATTTAATAATTTTCATTAATTCAAAATATATTATCTCATTCCTTGCCGCTCATAATTTTTCTTGCTCATCCATAAACAAAGAAGAACATGCCCACTAAGCACAGGGGAATACTGACAGATGGTAGAGAGATAGATATATAGATAGATATAGATGTAGATGTAGCGACATAACTTCTAAGTGGTGTCACTATATTTAAAAGAATGAATATGGGAGGAACAGAGAAACAATATAGTGGGTAAAGCTCTTTCCATCTATTGCCAGAACCATATATAGTACCTTGAACTCCAACAAAAGCACAGAGACACGAGTAAGCCCTGAGCACCACTAGGTGTGGTCCAATAAACAAACAAACAACATAAACAAGGAAAAAAGGATATGGAACTAAACTTGATTTTGTTCTAGTATTTCAGTCACTGAAGAAGACATATCTTGTTGACCCACATAACAACCAGATTCTCTACAGATCTACTTGAAAGTTTTTTGTTTGGGGTCTAGATTCAGAGGTGCTCAGGGCTTATTCCTGTCTGTGCTCAGAGATTACTCCTGACAGGGCTTGGTAGACTATTTGTGTTGCCAAAGATTAAATCTAGGTAGGCAAAATGCAAGGAAAGCTCCCTACCCATTGTACTATTATTTCAGCCCTCTACTTAGAGGTTTTATTTGCCTGTTTTCTTCATTTCCCTTTGAAATTATACATTTTTCAGGAAGTTACATTTTTATGGGTTCACATGGTTCCTCCATGTATAAAATGCAACCTAATAAAGGGTGAAAGGCTTCAGCTTTTCTCCAGAATTTTCTTTAGGAGACCCTCCTATCTTCTGAAGCTTTCCTGCATTTTTTTTCTCCCTCCTTTCCTTTTCCCTAAATAAAGTCTTCTACTGAATTTGAACTTTTTGTCTCAGATCCCGTGCCTTCAACTTTGATTACTTGGGAACAAAATCCTGAACATCTGTGCCTGCTAGAACAAAAGAAGTAAAATAAAGTAAAATAAAATGCAACCTATATACTTTCCCTCTGGAAAACTGTCACTGTATCACTGTCATCCTTTTGCTCATCAATTTACTCGAGTGGGCACCAGTAACATCTCTATTCCTCCCAGCCCTGAGATATTAGCAGCTTCTCCTTACTTCTCTTTCCCAATTATTGGAGACTCTTTCAGGGTCAGGGAAATGAGACTTATTGCTACTATTTTTGGCATATCCAATACACCACGAATAGCTTGCCGGGCTCTGCCCGTGTGGGTGGGATACTCACAGTAGCCTGCCAGGCTCTCCGAGAGGTATGTATGTGTATATATGTGTAAATATACATATATATATATTTTACTCTATGATTTGTTGCCTACTATCTGAACTCCATCAGATACGGTGTGGTAATTATGGAAAATGGGTAGGAAGTGTCTTATAATGTGTCTGGAAAGCGACCAAACAAAAAACCTTTTTGGGGGAGAGAGGAGGGTTCTCATCCGCACCAGAGTGAAAACAGCCTAGCACGGAGTCCTGTGGCATGGCTATGGGGGCCTTATTTATACTCCCATCTGGGAGGAGCAGCCGTTGAGATCTGGAGGGTGGCCAATGAGGAGGTAGGGTGTCGCAGCGTGAGGCTTATGGCTGTGATCCCTGGGTCACTGGAGATTGGGGGATAGCATGCAGAGGATCTCTGCTTCTGAGTCTCGTTGAGTCCAGAATCCAAGGTCGCAAAGTTCAGCATTATCTGGGTTCCATGGGACTTCATTCATGAGTGAGGCTTGGCCATGCGGTCCGGAAAGCGGCCTAGAGCTTGGTGGCGGTTGGGTAGTGGACATAGGCTGCCAGGGCTGTGTCCCATGGGGTGGAAAGAGTTCTCACCCGCCCCCCCTGTGGGGTACCCTGAGTGAAAACAGCCTGGCATGAAGTCCCTCTGGAAAACATAAATAAATAAATCTCAAGACACAGATTTTGGAAGAAAGCAAAATTTCTTTTTGAATAAAATGATAACCACAATGTAACTCACCTTTATAAAACATAGGACTGATAATTATACTTTGCTATCATCTGACATTATTTTTTTTCAATTTGTTAGCAAACATGTAGGACAAAATATTTCCAAATTTTCCATTGAGTAGATTATTTAAATGTAACACGTGAGTTCAAAGGCACGAAATGGTAAGACCTGAAATTATTGCAAAATCAGGAAGAAAAGGTCTAGTAATGAAAATGGAACTGAAAGTTATCATCTAGGTAGAAGGAAGAAATAACACAATATTCTAGACTTTAGAATTGAGAGGGGAAAGGAAAGCAAAATTAGCTGTAAGATTGAAATGTTGGAGGAGTGCTTATTCTGATGAGAGATAACTAGGCCCAGGTTCTAGAAGAGCACTGGTGTCTTAATGAGGGGGTTTTTGCTTTGTAGCCATTAAGAGTACAGAAAAGAAGGTGGATCAAAAGTTCAACCATAAGTATGACAAAGAATGTCATTGGTAATTATAACAATGTTCTTAATAGTTTACAGTTTAAAATACTTTTTATTCTGTTAAAATAATTCATAATAAGTTAAGAAGCCATTATATAATTTATAAAAATCGTCCTTTGTGTAGATCAGAGTTGTGATATTGTAAACCTCCAGGAGTCAATCATGAAATACAATGAAAAAAAGAAGGTAGGGAATTCAGGTGCAGGGACTCTAAAAACAAACATTATTGAAGAGAAAAGGAAAGATATAGACCACACAGGTTATCTTCTTCTCAATAACACTGTCTTTTCAAGATGTGGGTTTTATTGTCACCTGTAGTCCCATTGATCTTCAATTTGTTCAAGCGGGCACCAGTACCATCTCCATTTGTCCCTGTCGCAAGCTAGTATAGGCCAATGATACCTGCTCGCTCCAGAAACAGGAAGAGCCTCAAATCATTCATTAAGAGATTTGACGAAGAAATCTGACCATCTAGTTGGTGGGCGGCCACGAGGTCTTCTGACGTCCCGTGGAATCCAGTCGGTAACAGCTCTAGTCCAACGGTCATCTCTGAATTGCATTACATGACCAGCCCATCTGATTTTTGATGCCTTGGCAAACGAGACAGCATCCCTGATTTTTGACCGCCAACGAAGGTCAGAACTCTGGATTCCTTCTCTCACTTGAGTGAGACATGATGTTCCCAGGATAGCTCTTTCAATTCCTCTTTGGGATACCCTAATAGCATTCTCATCCTGCTTGATTAGGGCCCAGGTCTCTGAGGCATATGCTAGTGCAGGAAAAACAGTGGAATTGAAAAGATGTGCCCAGAGTTGGAGGTTCTTCATTCTCTTAACCACCTCTTCGACGCTTTCGAATGCATTCCACGCTGCTCTCTTCCTCCTGCGCAGTTCTGGCACCAAGTCATTCCTCATGTTGATTTCTTGACCCAGGTACACATAGCTGCTGCATTCGGAGATGTTCGTTCCATTGAGAGAAAATGGAGAATCAGGAATCTGTTCATTTTTCATGAACATCGTCTTGTTGAGATTCAGCTGCAATCCGACCTTTCCACACTCATGGTCGAAGTCGGCCAGCATTTTTGCTGCTTGGCTAATGTTTGGTGTTATGAGAACTATATCATCAGCGAAGCGGAGGTGGTGTGATTGCCGACCGTCAATCTTCACTCCCATTCCTTCCCATTCCAGTCGTTGAATGATGTTCTCGAGGGCGGCATGAAGAGTTTAGGTGAAATGGTATCACCCTGCTGCACCCCTCTCTTTACATCCATGATCACTTCCTTGTAGAATGGTGAGATCCTGGTGGTGAATCCACAATACAGCTCGCGGAGGATTTTGATATACTGAGTTTGAATGCCCTGATTGGCCAGACCTTCAATGACCACCTCAGTCTCAACAGAATCGAAAGCCTTCTTTAAGTCGATGAACGTTAGACAAAGTGGCATCTTGAACTCTTGCAAAACTTCAATGAGTTTGGTCACTGTGCGGATATGGTCTATCATGCTGAATCCCCTTCGGAACCCAGCTTGCTCGCATGGTTGTCCTTCGTCTAGTGATCTGCCTATTCTATTTAGGATGACACGAGTGAACAACTTGTAGACGACAGGCAGCAGACAGATTGGGCAATAGTTGCCGATGTTGTGGATGTCTCCCTTCTTGTACAACAGAACTGTCCTACTGGTTTTCCAATGGGACAGAAGCTTGCATCCAGACAGGTAGCATGTGAAGGGTCGGGCCAGTGTATAGATGAGTACTGGCGGCAGATTATTCAGGTGTTCGGGTGTGACCTTGTCCAGACCAGGTGCTGTTCGTGTCTTTACCAGTGAAATGGCGTGTCAGATTTCAGAAGGGAGAACGTTGGGAATGACATATCCATCCTGCAGAATTTGGTATGTGGGCAGGTGGACATGGCTGTCAGAGATCTGAGTAGAAGTCGTGAATAATTTTCTCCATTGCCTTTCTGGAGGATGTGATAGATCCATCAGGACATCGAGGGCAGTCATCTTGGTCTTGTAGTTGGCGAAGGACAGGCAAGCGTTGCAAATACTTTTCCCGGCTTCTGCTGCATTTTCCAACACTGCTGCTCTTCTCTCTTTGAGGTCTTCCTTTATAGCATCTCTGCACAGCTTTGTGAGCTTGGACGTTAGCTTGTGGTTGCCTGAGGCTCCTGCCAAACCACGTTGACAAATGAGCTCGAGAGTTTCCGAAGACAAGCATCTGTTTGTGGCTTTCTCACTCTCGGCATTCTTTGCACAGAGATGGAGGTGCTGAACCAGTCAATCATATTCCTTGTCGATGTTGTCAAGGACGGCATCTTCCCACATTGCTGCAATAGTGCCAAAGAGCTCCCAGTTAGTGGTCATTATGGGAGTTTTCTTCTTAGACTTAAATTTTGCAGACTTTTCTCCCCACTCTGTGAAGTAGAATTTCGAACAAAGGAGATGGTGGTCTGATCCTGTTTGGAATTTTGGGACAACAGCGACATTGGTCAGGCAAACCTTCGATTGAATATGATGTGGTCAATTTCATTGTGGAACTATCCACCGGGAGACTCCCATGTCCAGTGTTTAGATTCCCCCACTACATCCACTACCCAGCCACCGCCACCCTCCATGTTGTTTCTGGACACTTGGGCCAAACCTCACGCACGAGTGAAGTCCTGCAAAGCCAGGTAAGCAGAACTTTGCAACCTTAGCTCTAGGTTCAACGAGATCTGGAAACAAGATCCCCTGTCTGCCTCTTCCAATCTCCAGCATGTGAGGTTGGGGTCCAACCCAGACACCCCACCCTACTCAAGATAAATAGCTCACTGGCCGTCCCCCTCTACATCCACTACCCAGCCACCACCACCCTCCAGGTTGCTCTCTGGACCGCGTGACACACCATAAAACACTTAATACCTATTATTCCCACACCATATTTGATAGGGTTCAAATTTAGTGTGAACCATGGTAACACCTCTAAGGGCGATTGGAGGCCGCCCTAAAAGCCTCTGTCCCTTTCGGAGAGCCCAGCAAGCTACCGAGAGTATCTCGCCCACACGGCAGAGCCTAGCAAGCTACCTGTCGTGTATTCAATATGCCAACAACAGTAACAAAAACTGGCTTCATTCACCTGTCACTGAAAGAGCCCCCAATACGGCAGCATTAAGAAAGATGAGCAAAGAGAGGCTAAAAAAATTTTGGGGACGAACTAGACTGCCAAAATGAAGAAAGACTAAAACAATTGTTTGCACTTTCAACGCAAGGACACTGGCATCGGAAGCATCCATCGAGGACCTGATGGTGTAAGTGCAGAAGATCAAGTACGACATCATTGGTCTGACCGAAACAAGGAGACATCAATCACATCACGCCATTATTGACACTGGAGAAGAATTGTTCCTTGGAACATGCAACAACAGAGGCGTTGGTGACGTTGGTGTCATTGTCAACATGAACTTGGCCATGAGCATTAATTCATTCGAATGCCTAACAACCCGAATTGGACGATTACGCTTGAATAGATGTGGCTCACTGCCTTCAGTTTCTATCTTCATCGTCTACGCACCAACTTCCAACTACAATGAAGAAGAAATTGAGAGGTTCTACATGGAACTGGAGAAGTTCTATAAAGAAGACCACACCTTCTACAAGATCATTGTTGGTGATTTTAATGCCAAGATAGGTCTGAGAAGGTCGCCCGAAGAACTCCCCATTGGGTCACATGGCCTAGAATGGAACGATCAGGGTGAGAGACTGTCTGAATTCATCATGTCTACCAAGACCATGCATGGTAACTCACAGTTCCAGAAAACCATGGGTTTTATTATTTTTTAAAATTGGATATCCATGAGATAGACCATTACAAAGCTGTTCAAAATTGGCTTTTAGTCATACAATGATCCAGCAGCCATCCCTCCACTAGGGCACATTTCCCACCACCAATATCCCCCAGTTCCCTGCCACATCCCCCACCACTCCCTCACCCCTAGCCTCCCTCTATTGGAGGCAATTTTCTTCTTACTTTCTCTCCTTTTCCTTTTGTGTATCATGGTTTGCAATACAGGTGCTAAGAGGTCATGGTGTTTGTTCAGGGCATTCGGTATTTCATTGGGACAGTAAGGCTGGAGTAGCTTTTCAATTGGGTAGCAGCTTTGGGGTGTTGATGTGATTGCCCAGGCTTCTGGAAGCACAGGGAGGTGGGAGGGAGTAGCCTATCCTGATCCCAAGAAAGCCTGGAGATTTTAGTCACAAAACCCACAAACCAGAATTTTCACCAGATTATGTCTCAGTGAGATTTGTCCTGAGATGGTGGAGTCTGGACAGGGGATTGGGGGCAATTTTTAATTGTGGGAGCTAGTGGCTGCCAGGGGCTCTGCTCGGGCCTGCACCAGCCTAACCCGCCCCACTCCTATTTATCTTAGTGTGTTCAGCCATGAGTGGGCCCGAGTTTAACTGTGGTTTTTTTTATCTCTTTCAAGACTTTGAGACTTATTTATAGGTCTCTGAAACAAGGCCAGTAGTAGAGTTTACATGGTGGCACTGGAGTTGGGTTCATTGGGGTGACTGCCAGTGCATCCAGGAGTATTGGGAAATGGGGAGAGGTAGCCCATCCCAAGTCCTAGAAAGCCTGGAAAATTCAGTCACAAAACCCACATACCCAAATTTTCAGCAGATTCTATCTTGATGAGGTCCTTCCTGAGACAGTGGAGTCAGGTTGGGGGTATGGCGGCAATTTTGGATTGTGAAAGCAAGTGGCTGCCTGGGACTCTACTTGGGTGGGCACAGGGCAAGCCTCCCCACCTCCAATTTACCCTGGACTGTTTAACTATGTAAAGCAGTAATCAAGTAATTTTTAAATATTCTGTATAATCTTATATTATCAGTTAAGATAGATTATAAGTAAAAATAAAATGAGAGGATAGATGGAGAGTGGATAGGCTAAGCAGGTTTGAAGTCAACAACAGCAAAAAAAAAGGTTTTCAGAGAGTTAAAAAGCAAAGGAGTCAAACAGTGTGTGGGGGGAGGGGGGAAGAGGCAGGGTTATCCCACACCATACAAAAGTGGAGCAATTTACTTAGTGAGAATATATGGAGACATAAGTTAAAGAAATTTTCAACAGAAATTAATTGACTTCCATGTTACTGCAAATCTTATTTATTCATTATTTTAAACCCCATTAATGAAGAAGATATAGAGCATCTTTGAATTCCCATTACAATCTAAATGAAACAGATGCATGAGTGAAGAACACTATGTTTGTGAACTCATAGGAGTATAATGCAGTAAATAAATACAAGATGAACATATAAAACACATTTGTCAGTTTGTAGCATAAATTCTAGACTGAAAACAGCAGGACAAAATAAGGATAGCTTAAAATTAGGAGATTGTTTCATTGGGTCAGTGATCATGGAAGAACCATGATATATTAAAATGTTAGGAATTGTTTTGGAGAGTCTGCACTGACGGAGATTCAACCCTGGCCTTCAATATGCAAAGCATGGGCTCAGCCCTTTTATTGTATCTCTGTACCAAACATTCTCTTGTCCTCTAACAATCTCCATGATAGCAGAAATTAGATCTAATTTTTTCATGACTGACTTCTCATTGCTTAGCACACAATGAAACATGATTGGAGAAATAGAGTAACCATATATGGTAGTTATCAAGCTCTAATAAATCAGTACAGAAGATAGCACATTAGCCTCCATATCTGGAAGAACTCAAGGCCACTATACTAATTTATGAGGGCTTCTGGTGAAAAAGAGGGTAAGGAACCATTAAAGATGATCGGCTGAATTATGCAAGATAGATCTTTTTTTCTCTAGGAGACCAAGCTGCAGTCAGAGCTTCTCTTTGCTCTTTCAGTCTGAGAAACAGACATATTCTGACTGTGTCCTCATACAGCCTTCCTCCTGTGTTCTTAAAGACAGATATCTTTGTCTTTCTCTTCTTACAAAGGTGCATCACCCCTGTTGCATCGTGCCTTTTTTTATGCATTGTTTATTTTCTTTAAGACAGTCATATGGGGGGTTAGGAATTTTATGTACTGACTTTGGGGGAAACTACTTCGGTCCTTAACAATCATCATATTCCAAACGATTATTTAGAGCTCTTAATTCCAAGCAATAAATTCTGCCTCTGACACATTTAGACAACAAAGGAGTACACTGACATCAAAGTCGAGGCTGCCTTTACTTGAACCAGTACTTTCAAACGGACAGTGCGGCTTAAAGGAGTTTAAGACCTGGCCTTGGTCCAGGACCTCATAGAACTGAAGTAAATGATGATGAACAGACTGGGAAGGCCAAGAATCAGAAATTAGAGGGACTTTAAAAGCAGGAATAAATAGAGTCTGTGCAGGGTACTGCCCTCGGGGTGAATAGATTTATCATTTTTAGTCTTTGTGATCCTTCAATCAAGAAAAATTGAGGAGAAAAGATTCTGATTGCTTTCAGGTCATGCACATCTTTTGTGAAAAAGAGACATCAAGAAACCAGAAGATGACTTTATTGAGTTTTTCTTCATTAGATCTAGGCTGACCCCAAATCTAAACCAAGGTGCTATTTTCAGAAAAGCAAATGACAGGTGAGATTAGCAGAATTTTTCACAGTTAGAATTCTAATAGGAGAGGAAAATGAGCTTAAAGCACTGTGTAGGGAGTGGAATCCCAACTCTGCCTTGCGTGTTCACTAGCTCTGCAGGTGTGTACAAGTAACTCCTCAAACACCTTATCTACAGTTGAAAGAAATTTGGAGAATTATCTCATAAAATATTTACTTAATTCATAAAATAGAACGCATCAGAGCAGTACAAGACACTCTGCACATACTCAAACATCATTCATTATTATGCTTTACCATCTGGGACTTCTGCAGTCATGAAGTCTGTTTTCCTCCCCTCTACTCTCTGCTTCACTTCTGACCCCTCTGCCTCTCTCCATCAAACATCACTCCACCTGCCCCCAGCCATGGTACACTCACCCCACAGTACCTCCCCTTGCTCTAGCTCTTTCAATCTTCCTTCTTTTCTTCACTATTTTTCTTTCTTCTTCCTCTCCCACACATAAACACACACAAAAGTATGAGTGGGAGCTCATACATTAATTCCTAAGATTATTACTGGAAAATATGCTTATAAATTGCCTTTTATAAAATCGTAGTTGTGAAGGCTCAAACTTGTTTAAAGACAGAGATGAAAGAAAATGATAAATGCAGTCTTAATATGCTGGAAAAAGGAGGCCACAAAGTGAGGATGAGTGTTCATAACTGCTGTATGAAATATTCTTATTCAATATCAGGCAGAAGAATAGAAACCAAGTTAATGAAATTTTTACAAGATACAAAATTGTAAGCTACTATAAATGTTGGAAAAGCTAGGAATAACCAATATCAATGAAACTGTAAGAAGGAAAATAAATGAAATTAAATGCAACTACCAACAACAATAAAAAAACAAAATTTTATGACAAAATGAAATGAAATATAGTAGACTTACAAATTATAATTTTTGCACTCTATTTGGCAAACTGTTTATACAACCTTACCCACTGCTCCACCAACAGCACTATGAAATATGAACTCATTTAATTTTTAAAAAATTGAATATTTGCTATGTGCCAGTGAAATGCACCAATGAACAAGTTCACATCCTAGCAAGTGAGTGCACAAATTCATTCTGATCCATCTTTGTAGCCAAGAGTCTCTACATACAAATCCTAGAAATTAAAGTAATCATAAAATTCAAGAAAATAAATCAGATGTTTTTTTAAAAAAATATTTATTTTATTGAATCATCACGTGGAAAGTTACAAAGTTCTCAGGCTTATGTCTCAGTTATAATGCTTAAACACCCGTCCATTCACCAGTGCCCATATTCCACCACCAAAAACCCCAGTATACCTCCCACCTCCCACCCCCCCACACCCGCCTGTATAGCTGATAAATTTCACTTCATTTTCTCTTTACCTTGATTACATTCCATACTTCAATACAAAACTCACTATTGTTGTTGAAGTTTCCCCCAAAAAAAAACAGCCCTACTGACAAGGAAGCATTTGATAATGAGTTTTCCATTGCTGAGAGTGAAGAGATATGAAGTCTCATATTGTGCTATCTTGGCCACGCAATGTAGGATTTCTGTATTTTAGTATTTTAGTAACTAAGTCCAGGGAGATTTATGTTAGAAATTGCATCATTTCCCTTCCTGAGGCAGCATGGGGCAATGGCTTAGTTCACAGTCTAGAGACATGGCTGCAAGCAGTTGCTGGGACCAAAAGTAGTCTAGCCTCTGAATTGTGGTTGATCAACAGCAGAGCGGCCGCACAAAAGTGTGGCCATCTGGGTTGAATCTCCTCTGAGCATGCACCGGTATCGCCACTAGCCCAAGACTGCCCACTGGTCCCGTTGTTTCAAGTTCATAACTGTTTTTGTTTTCTCCTTCCTGCGCCACCAAGTTTGTACCTGCTTAATAGTCCTCATAATATGGCGGATGCCACGCCGCTTCTCCCTGAAAAAGGGAAAAAAATCTGAGAAAGAGGAATCTTTCCCCTCCTCGGCCAGCTTGGGGCTATGGCTTAGTTCACAGTCTAGAGACATGGCAAAAATAAATCAGATATCTTTTTTTCCAG
The DNA here is from genome assembly GCF_027595985.1 of Sorex araneus. Lineage (NCBI taxonomy): Eukaryota > Metazoa > Chordata > Mammalia > Eulipotyphla > Soricidae > Sorex > Sorex araneus. The sequence continues at coordinate 105,378,943 of NC_073305.1, forward strand.
GGAAATAACTAATAACTCAAATTGAACTAAATTTGCACTGGGTACTGCTTTCATTGACTGTACCTCATTGTCAAATCAGATAATGGCACATGTTCTCATATTATCGTTAAAAATTCTGAGTAAATAATTCTTCCAAATGTATATCGATCATATGCAATTGTGCTTTTGGGGTCAGAATGACAGCACAGGGGATGGGGCATTAGCCTAGCACGTGTTATACCCAGATTCAAGCTCTTACATCTCAATATGGTCTCTGAAACCTACCAGGAGTGATCTTTGAGTACAGAGACAGGAATAAGCTCTAAGTACTGCTAAATGTGGCACCAAAATAAACAAAATATTCAAAGCAGGCCTGTTTCATAAGGGTTTTTAAGTCTTGTAAGTAACTTTTATTTCTTTCACCTAGAGTGCATATTTGAAAAGGAGGTTTATAGAAATCTGTAACTCTCAAATATTTATTTCTGTCAAGATAATTCTCAGATATGCTTGGGAAACATTAATTCATTTTTTTTTAATTTTTAAATTTATTTATTTTTAATTAGAGAATCACCGTGAGGGTACAGTTACAGATTGATACACTTTTGTGCTTATACTTCCCTCATACAAAGTTCGGGAACCCATCCCTTCACCAGTGCCCATTCACCACCCGTAAACCCAGCGTCCCTCCCACCCTCCCCAATCCCATCTCCCCCCCACCCCACCCTGCCACTGTGGCAGGGCATTCCCTTCTGTTCTCTCTCTCTAATTAGCTGTTGTGGTTTGCAATAAAGGTGTTGAGTGGCCGCTGTGCTCAGTCTCTAGCCCTCATTCAGCCCGCAACTCCCTTCCCCCACATGGCCTTCGACTACAATGTAGTTGGTGATTGCTTCTCTGAGTTGACCTTTCCCCGGAACGTGGGGCCAGCCTCGAAGCCATGGAGTCAGCCTCCTGGTACTTATTTCTACAGTTCTTGGGTGTTAGTCTCCCACTCTGTTATACTATATACCATAGATGAGTGCAATCTTTCTATGTCTGTCTCTCTCTTTCTGACTCATTTCGCTCAGCATGAAACTTTTCATGCCCATCCACTTAACTACAAAATTCTTGACCTCCTTTTTTCTAACAGCTGCATAGTATTCCATTGTATAGATGTACCAAAGGGAAACATTAATTCTTTTACCTCAACTTCTAGTCAGTATTAAGTTATTATTTTCTTCCTGACACTTCAAGATCTGAGTTAGATTATATTTATAATGATCACTACTTCTTTATCTTGTGTTCAATTTACATTTGTGAAGCTCTTTCATAATATTCTTATCCATTATTTCAATTGATACCTACATCCCTCTGTGATGTAAGTGGTCAATAAGAGAAAAATTTGTTTTTTATTTTAAATGTTTTTTAATTTATTTATTTTTTATTAGTGAATCACCATGAGGGTACAGTTACAGATTTACACATTTTCATGCTTGTGTTTCCCTCATACAATGTTCGAGAATCCATCCCTCCACCAATGCCCATTATCCACCACCAAAAATCCCAGTATCCCTCCCACCCCCAACCCTATTTTCCCCCACCCCACCCTGCCTCTGTGGATAAGAGAAAACTTTTTAAAAATTTTACTCTTTACAATTTGTAAACTTAAACTTACAAACTGTAGCTGGCTTATCCAAGAGCACTAGAGGAAATGAAAGTTCTTCACAAATACTTCCTCAACACACTTTCCTCACATATTTTTCCTAATCTTGCATCAAAAATTTACTACTATCTTTTTTCTATTTTCCTCCAGTAATTTCTTCAGATCTTCCTTTATGATGCAAAGTACTACTTCAAATATGTCACAAAAGTTTTTGTAATCTGTGTTTATAAGAATGTAAACATTACGTTCTAAAGTACTCCATAAATACTTAGGAGTACAAACAAGAATAGATCTCAGAAAATAGTCTGCAATCAATGAACAGAATTGCTCTAGAAATCAATATCACCAAAGGAGACAAATAGTTGATAGTGAGGACAAATTAGAATTGCACACACAGTGTAACATAGTACCCAAACAGGTAGTGATTTTCAAGACTGCACATAAAAAGACACTTGATTCTAGAATGGAAAACTAATATCCTCGTTCTACAAAACTCTGGGAAAATCACATCTAGTTATGATGTCGGAGGTAGTGCAACCCTATCAAGAATATGGTAGACAAATAGCAGAAATGACTGAGAAGAGGAAACATTGATTTATAAGTTAGGATTAAGGAGCATCATGTGTAAAGATTGGTGATGTAATATCAAAGAGTCACAGGGTTCTGAATGGTACCATCTCTTCACCAAAGAAAGATAAATGTTATGTAATACAATTTAAGTATGGTTATAAAAACAAATCAAATGACTACTGAGATTGTAGTTAACAAGAAACCAAAGAAATAAACTTCTTCTTTAAAGAACAATATTCAAGACATTTCAAAATGAAAGTATATTTGATTTTTTTAGATAAGTCTTAATATAAAATACTTTTGTTCATTATTCACTCATTAGATGAACCTGTATTTATATTTGCTACATTCTAGGCATTGTAGTGGGGTTTGGATAGAGATAGGTCACTGGTCCATCTGTCCCTAAGGAACTCAATTTTAGTTTAAGATGTAATTGTAAATAAGTGCTTTATTCAAAGTTTGTTATGTATTAAAATACATTCATATTGATAAGATAGCTTAGAGATTATAAAAGCTTTTTAATAAAGTGGAAAAATAAACAATGTAAAGATTCCATGTATCATTTCATTTGACTTTCAAGGAGTTCTTACTCTCACAGATGTTTTAATGATTTCCAAGTATGTTATCAATTAAAGTATTCATACCTACTATCAGAAGAGACAGGAGTAAACTTAATGTTATTAAGTTTGTCATTAATAAACTTAATGTCATACTGGATGATGGTAGTAAAACAAGCCATTCTATGTGTGGTGCCCTTAGAATGTTACTTAAACCAATGAGGAATATCACTGTGTGTGAGAAGGATGTGTTTGACTTTCATTAGAAAATGGACATTACTTTATATCTATATTATGGATAATATAACAGCCCAGCTTGAGACTGTGAATCATCTATCGTAAGGTCTAAGTGTGCTTATATTAAAATGGGTCTGGCCATTGGCTACCTTTACTCAGAGACTCATTATAACATTTATCATTTTCTGTTCACATTTTGTTCACATTGGTGTCATAATCCTGCCCTTTTATTTAGTACTGGAAGTGGTACCTTTACTTTGTTTTTATTCACCCAGCATTGTTAAGGGTTTACTCCTAGCTCTGATCTCAAGGATCAGTCCTAATAGACTCCAGGAAACATATAGGAGGATCAGAGTTTGAACTAGGTCAGTCACATGTGAGACCAGCATCTTGCTCACCTTCTATTTCTCTAGCCTCTGAGAGAAATATTTTATATAAAAGTACCTATGGGAGAAAGAGGTGCTAGAATGGTGATGGATGTAGGTTGGAATTATGTGCATGAGAAACCATTATTTGGAAAATTATAAACTACAGAATCTCAATAAAAATAAAATTTAAAAATGGATTTTCATGATATTTTCCACATGAGTCATGAAAAACGGTGGTTAGCAAGCAAACACTATTAATGACATTAAGTATTCCTTTAATAGTTGTGGTAATAAGTAATATATGCCAGGTCTCTCTTACATTCACAAATTAATTTTACCCTTAGAATAACTTTCAGTAAAAATGTATGATTCCTTTTATGTCTGGGAAATTTTTTACTGAGGTAACCTACTGAAGTCATTCATAAAGCTGTGAAGGAGGCAATACTGGAAACCAGAACATGTAGACTTGCAATCTGCTTTTTGATGACTAAGTTCACCGTGTATGACTATTTTATTAACCCATTGAATATCATGAGACTAGATATCCAATAACAAAGGATATTTAAATTGAACCCAAAAATCCTTTTACATAAGCCTGTTGGCTATTCATGTGTCTTCTTTGAGGTGTCTATTTTTCTTGCCCCAAACCATTTGTTAAAGAAGCTTCCCTATATTGTATTGTCTGACTCCTTTATCATCAATTAAACGTGCATATATGTGCGTATTTATTTCTGAGAATGCTGTTCATCTTGTATTTATGCTCATTGTAGTTCCAATACCATGTCATTTTTATTATCACTGCCTTGAAATATAGTTTAAAGACAGGGAACATGAAGCTTTCATTTTGTTTCTTGTCCTGCCCCTTTACAAAACATAGTGCTTCAGGATGTATTTCTGGGTGAAGTGTTCATGATGTTCCCTCTGTGTTTTCCTGTCATCCTCAAGTAGAGATAGTTTCGCTTCTTTTTCAATTTGAATTATTTTCCCTAATTTCTGTGACCTAAACTTCTAAATTACTGGTAAGAGATGACATTTATTCCCAGTAAGTAAACTGTTGCCAAAAATAATGGAGTAATGTTTCTAGGGTCATTTTCCTGATACATGACAGAGCCAGGATTTTAAATTAGGTTGTTTTGGTCCAGATTTATTATGTACTATTACATTGCATTCTCTCCTAATCACTGGATAGAATATATCAGCTGGGTCTTCCAGAATCATACTTTTTGATACATTGTATTTTCCAATATATACTTCAAGTCATAATGAAAATTATTCATCACTATATAAAGTAAAATTAATGTGCATATCATATGATACTTCACCAAAAAAGTACAGATCTATGCAGATATTTTTGTTCACTCTTTGTTAAAGTAGGGAGCAAAAGTATAATTCAATCACTGATTGTATTACAAGGAACAGAGGTTCATCCTCCAAAATATTAAATAGCACTCTGAAGCATATTAGAACAGAGATAATTATATGAAAAATTATTCTTTGGAAATTTACATAAACACTTTGCTACTAGATATTTATGCAAAATAAAAGTCAAGTTCATTCAGGATTTCTAATAACAAACTCCATTAAATATCATACCATATGCTGATATAATGAAAAATTAATTTTTCTCTCAGCTCTTTAAGCATCTCTGATAATTATGAATATTTCTTCACATCAAACTGATATATGTAACCCACTAATCTCTAGTGAACAACTTTTATAATCAACCAACCTGGAATCTGAACTACAATAGATGATATTTCCATGAAAAGGATAATTATCAAAGTTTCAAAACCAAGAGAAATGAGTGGGAGAGTATATATAACATTGTCACTGTCATCCCACTGCTCATTGATTAGCTCGAGCGGGCACCAGTAGCATCTCCATTCTGAGAATTATTGTTACTGTGTTTGGCATATCGAATACACCATGGCTAGCTTTCCAGGCTCTGTCGTGCAGGTGAGATACTCTTGGTAGCTTGTCAGGCTCTCCAAGAGGGGTGGAGGAATCAAACCCGGGTCTGCTGCATGCAAGGCAAACGCCCTACCCACTGTGCTATCGCTCCAGCCCTTATGCATCTTAAAGACAATTAAATTCCTATAATATGGATTTGGGATGGAGGATATTGAATGCCTAAAGACAACAGAAGCAAAGAACATGAGAATTGGTAGTCAGTAGCAAACAACTGAGGGGGTTAGGACATAGGACAGGGAGGGAGCTATAATTATGGTAAAGGGAAGAGGGAAGATAAAATAGGAGAAAGTGGGGCTGAATGGGCAGTAAAGTGTTATGTATGAAACACTATTGGCAGCAGGACCGTAACCCACGAAGCAAAAACATATTCTTTTTAAAACTGCTCCTTGTAGAGGCGAACTGGTACATGGGAGGCAAAGAGCGAAAGGAGACTGGTGGAGGTAAGTGGACACTGATGAAAGGATTGGTGTTGAAACATGTGTGCCTGAAACCCAATCATTAATAACCATAAATGACTAAAAAATAAAGAATTAAAAAATTAAAATATGGATTTTAGTGGACTTAAAAAATATGAAGTCCATAAAAAATCTCCACAGGCTCAGATAAGCCTCATCTATGAGTGAATATGCCTAATAATCCAGGTATGCAGGGCTTGTGGCTGACATCTCCAGGGTCATACAGAGTCGGGAATGGGAGAGCGCTGCAATCCCCCTATGCTTCTGGTAGCCTGGCAGTCACACCCAGGATATGTTCTGATGCCATAAGGTCATTAAAGGCCATGATCAAGAGACTCACAAATCTCTTGGAAGAGAGCAACATAGGGCAACATGCTGCAGAGACTCCGAAGTCACCATCCATCTAAATAAAATAATAATAATAATAATAATAATAATAATAATAATTAATAATAATAATCACTGTCACTGTCATCCTGTTGCTCATCGATTTGTTCAAGCAGGCACCAGTAACGTCTCTCATAGAGAGACTTGTTACTATTTTTGGCATATCCAATACGCACGGGTAGCTTGTAATTAAGCTCATCTTTATAACCATATTTAAAATTTTAGAATTCCTGGAGCACATGACCGCATTTGTGGCTGCAAGACATCTCATACTCTACACCGTTGATATACCAAGAGTACTACACAACACTAGAAGGTGGCACTGAAGAGTTTCGGTGAAATGGTATCGCCCTGCCAAACCCCTCTCTTTACGTCAATGATCACTTCCTTGTTGAATGGTGAGATCCTGGTGGTGAATCCATAATACAGCTCACGGAGGATCCTGATGTACTGAGTTTGAACATCCTGTTTGGCTAGGGCTTCAATGGCCGCTTCAGTCTCAATAGAATCAAAGGCCTTCTTTAAATCAATGAACATTAGACAGAGCGGCATCTTGAACGCTCGTGAAACCTCAATGAGTTTGGTCACAGTGTGGATATGGTCAATCGCGATGAATCCTTTTCAGAACCCAGCTTGCGCACATGGTTGTCCTTTGTCTAGTGCTCTGTAAATCCTATTCAGGATGACTAGAGTGAATAACGTGTAGAGGATTGACAACAGGCAGATCGGGCAATAGTTGCCAATGTCATGGATGTCGAAGTAGATAAGTGAGGAATAGGAAGGTTCACCGACCTCAATGGTTCACCACCTCATCACTGCAAGGGGGGGACCAAGCAGGTAAGAGCAAACCAACAGGTGCTGCCCAGAGATGCAGGCAGGTAGGTGCACAGCTGGAGTCCTTGCATCGACTGTATCGATCTGGCCAGTACTTTCTGTATGTGAACAGCACATCCATGAACAAGGTATGTGTTGTGTTCATCAGCGTGCAGATAGTTACAACATGCCACCTGCATGGCAGAGCCTGGCAAGCCTCCTGTGGTGAATTTGATATGCCAAAATGGGACTCATTCCCCTGACCTTGGAAGAGCCCCCAATATGGCAGCACTGAGAAGGATAAGCAAAGAGAGGCTGATAAAATCTCAGGGCCAAGCCAGGCTGCTAAAGTTAAAAAGGACTAAAATGACTGTCTGCACTTGAGAAAATGCATATAGTATATTAAATATTATATTAATATAAACATATTAATATTTATATTAAGTCTCTCTCCAAAGAGCCTTAAAAGCAAGCTCTCAGGAGAGAGTGATGCAGAGAGTCTCCTGCCCACACGCCTGGCTGTCTTCCCTGGGGCTCCTCAAAGGGGATGGACTCCAGCTTCCCTCCCCACCCCGAACAGAGCTCCTGGCGGCCGAAGACCACCAGAACCTAGCTGCAGCCATGCTGGAGGCCCCTCTCCACATGTTTGGACAGGCCTCATGCTTGAAGGTGCCAGCAGAGGAACCCAGGTGTGTGTAATCCCATCAACAGCCAACATCCAGAGAGACTTAAAAGCAAGCTCCCAGAAGCCATCTTCTGAGAGTTTCCTGCTCACATGGGACAGCCTTGCAAGCTGCCCATGGTGTATTCATATGCAAAATCCAGTAACAAGCTGAATCACATTCCCCTGACCCTGAAGAGACCCCAGTGCAACATCATTAGGAGACCCGAGTCGAGATAGACTTCTAAGATCTCAGGGAACAGACAAAATGAGATGTTACTGAGCCTGCCCGAGAAATCGGTGATTAACGGGATATTGTGATTGATTGATTGTGATTGATTAATATAAATGTGTCTCAAAATAAATATATATTATAAGTATAAGATTGTACAAATATAAATATATTACAAACATATATATGCACACAGGGCTCAAACTTTTAGATTATATTTGTAATCTCTTATACAAGGGCTTGGTGGCTTGAGAGTGAAATATAATAATGTTCACACACTTTCCTCTAAGGAAACAGTACTGGATCATTTTTAGCTGATTATTCATAACAAGCAATACAAAATAAATTGTTAAAATCCTGTTTTGGAGCAGGGTTTGGGGGTTGGGATGGAAGAATTTGAAATATAGTTGTGGGATCGTGCAATGGTGGCTGGATTGGTGTTGAAATATTAAATGTAATAAAATGTTATAAGCAACTTTATAAACATAAAAGTAAATGTAATGAAATATTAAATGCTTTTTTTACTTTAAAAAATAAATAAATACAACAAAAAGATGAAGTCATTGTAATCTTGTCCTGAAACAAGAAGGCATGAGTGCTTTATAAGGTTTGAGAGCTTTTGTAATAGGACAAGGTATTAAAAATAATTTAAAATATGAAAAATTATACTGAATTTGATTCTAAACATATAGGTTGCTACATGTAAGTGAGGAGGACAAGATATAATATGAGTGTTTGAGGGAGAGAGGAAACAAAAGTAATCACACTGGTAATTAATTCAGAAAAACTTTGAGCAAACTCATTGCAACAGGCAATTCACATAGAAAAATTGAAGTCTTCAACAATACCACGTGCTTTTTATAATTATGAATGAGACATGATCATAATTATTAGATCTTAATTTTTTGTCATATAAAGGTATGCTCTTCCAACAGTATCAAAATGGCAGAAACTCTCCACCTCTGCTCACCCCATACCTCCTACCATCTTTCTGCACTACAACCCACATTTTATCACTTCATAACATATCAAATTTGGAGGAAAAGTTACATTAAAGACTGTAAATATTGACGCTCTCCCACCAAAAAGGACCCATTACTGTCTGGCTCTGTTTCCCATACCTTTGTAACTAATATTCTAAATAGTTCACATCTGCAAACAATCAGTTTGATTCCCATCTGCAAACTCATTTTGATTCCAAGGGCTCAAACACTGCTTTCCTAATCAGGGGAAGAAATTTAAGCTGTACAATGAGCCTTCTAGTTTCACAGCAATGAGGCCCAATAATTTCTGGTGATCTACTAGTGACCACAGTTTTCTAACCTTGATCCCAACCAAGGACTAGGAACTCTCAAAAATAAAAGATGATTCTTCTGATCCTGGGAACATATGTTGCCATTATAGTAAAAGTTCTACAATTGCGATTTCAAGAGTTAATATCAGATTTTCTGGGTGAATAAATAAATAAATAAATAAATAAATAAATGTTCTCACCATTTCTTTCTTGGATTCCCTACTCTTGAGCTGTCACACTTTCTCATGCTTCTGCTTGTCTGTCTTACTGTGACCTTCAAATTTTGTGAGTTATGATTATCTGAAAGTATTTCATCTTTCAGACTCGAACCTTTCATGTTTTTCCCCCAATGTTACTGAGAAATTATTGAAAGCCCTAAGGTTGACCTCCTATGGTCTTGCTGATCTACATACCATCCAAGACTAAGTTCTCACACTACTTGAATAATCTAAGCGACTATGGGAGAGAGTTTGAAAGAACAAGCCCTGTTCCCGGATGTGATCATCTGCACATATCCTTGCTACACAACTCACTGCTACTGATCTTCCATGTGCAAAAAATAAAAAAAAAATGTGCCTTCCTCAGAGTTTGGAAGTCCAAGCAGAAGATGACAAAACCCAGGAGAGGTATATTGCAAGGTAAGGATCTCAACCATGTGACTGATATTCCAAATTTAATTAGCTACAGTTAGATCTATATCCCTTGGGGATAGGTTACAGCCTATTTGCCTTAATCCTGTCACATCCACAAAAATCTGAGTGACCTAGGAGGAACCACACTAATCCAGATCTGTAATAATAGACACAATTTTTGTCCCAAATGCATCACCTCAAAGTAACCTCTATCCTGGTTTTGGCACTCCCTCAGTCACCATCTGGGTGGACCTGGAGATAAGGTCACCAGACTCAATTCTAGGATAGGTAATAAAATGACCAGGTATCTAGATGCAGTCTGCAAAGAGTCCTGCTGTTCCAGGTAGGCAGTGGGAGAAACTCCTGCCTCTCACACAAGGAAATTCTAACAAAACCCTAAATTTGATTTTACCCAGACTTTTTTTAGCCTCAGTCAGTTCTACCCTAGAGATGGATCTGATGTCAAAGGGGGCTGGCTAGAAATACAGCCATCTACCCCTCTTGAAATTTATTCCTAATAAAATAATACTTCAGTCCTTCCTATGTTGGTCAGGCTGCAGTGTTGCCTATGTGGACACACACACACACACACACACACACACACAATTAGTGCCATTCTACCTGGTCCCAATCCCCAACTAGGAGTAATGTAAATCATTATACATATACACGCTATTTGGTAATATAAGAAAAGATAAACTTTTTTTGCTACAAACAAAAAGACACTAAAAGTCCTGGTATATTAAGGAAGGAAGCAAGGTGGTGTGGTTTGTTTCAAGGTATCTTTTGATTTCTTCCTTTATTTCCTTCCTGACCCACTCATTGTTCAACACTGAGTTGTTTAATTTCCAGGTGCAACATAATTTTTTCTTAAGGAAATGAAAGTTAAGATGGCAATGAGATACCATCTCATACCAGTGAGAATGGCACATATCAAAAACAATGAGAATGATTTATGTTGGCAGGAATGTGGTGAAAAGGAACTCATCCACTGCTGGTGGAAATGTTATCTGGTTGTACCCTTATGAAAAACAGTATGGAGAGCTTTCAGTAAACTTAAAATTGAGAGACCCTGTGATCCAGCAATTTCACTTCTGTGTATCTATTCTCAAGACAGAAAAAAAATTCATTCAAAATTACCTGTGCACACTAACATTCATTTTAATACTCAGTGAAATACCAAAGATTTCAAATCAACCTAGATGTTCAATAAAATAGTGTATCATAAAGATGTAGCATATATGCACAATGGAATACTACACAGGTACAAAGAATGATAAAATTGTGCAATTTTGCTGCAACATGAATGGAACTGGAATATACCATGTGAAATGAACTAAGAAGAAGGATAAATATAGGATGATATTTATTACTTATATGTGGTATTTAAACTGGATGAGGAAATACAGTGGTTTAAGGGGGGAGGAGGGATCTCTTGATCACTGTTGACTCCAGAGTATAGGGAGGAAAAGGAAAGAAAGAGATAATGTGGAAGGGGAGAAGTGGTAGATGAAAAGCAATGGGAGCAGGAGTCAAGGGGCTTCAGATACCGTGGTGGTAGTACTGTAGCACTGTCATGCCGTTGTTCATCGATTTGCTCAAGCGGGCACCAATAACATCTCCATTGTGAGACTTCTTACTTTTTTTGGCATAACGAATACCAAGGAATTGTAGAGCTAAATGTCCAAAGCACAGAGAGAATAACACTGAAATTGTAAGACCCATGTTTTAATAACCAGGTATAAAAGGTGTCTGTCACGATGGCACAGTGGGGCTTGGATGGGTGGGTAGGAGAGGGAAACTGGGAAAGTAGAGTAAAGTTGACACTGGCGGTAGAATTGGTAATGGAACATTTTAAGTGAAAACCGAATCATGAGTAACTTTGTAATTCATGGTGTTATGACAAAATAAAATTTTACGAAATAAATAATAAAAGGAACCATCCTCAAAACCATAAAATTAAATAAGAAATAATGGCTTCAAGCTTACAATTTATAGTACACAAATTACATTCACTTACAGAGAGCTCCAAGGACCCCATGCAAGATGAATCCAAAGATTTCACTGTGGCACATTATAAGGACACCATTAAAAGTCACTGATAAGGAATGTCAAAAGCAATAAAAGGATAATGACACTATATGTGCAGCAAGTATGTAGGGAGTTAGACAAGATTAGTTATTGGAACATAATAAAATCCAAACAGGAGATTTAAAGAAATTACTGTTAAAAGCCCTAAACTGCTAAAAGCACTACTACCACGATCCAACTTGTGAAGTCAGGAACTAAAACCTGACAGAAACTTTAACTGTAACCAGCACAGACCGAGAGAAGCCTGAACCCTCCTCCCGCAAGGACAAAGGCCAGGAAACCAATGTCAAAGAAGATCATCAACTGCTCCCAGATCTTCCCCTGGGCAACCCCCATACTGAGGGAATGTGACATAAGAACTTAGGGAGAAACGCTGTAATAGCCAACCTGGAACAAAGGAAGGACACAAAAGTGTTGCCTGTGTACAAGTGCACCAGTACTTCCCATGGAAAAGTTTTGCCCGGGCTACCCATTCACATGCCACCCACATCTCCCCTCCTGAGATGTATACTTAAAGTTCTTTCAACTCAAGAAGACTGTTTTTACAGTAGATAAAAGGGCCAGGAGGATTGCCCCATAGCTGGAAGACTGCTTCATGAGCAGAGGGGAGAAGGTAGGTGGAATAGAGAAGGGATCACTAGGAAAATGATGGCTGGAGGAACCAGTTGGGATGGGAGATGCATGCTGAAAGTAGATAATGGACCAAACATGATGACCTTTCAGTGTCTGTGTTGCAAGCTATAATGCCCAGAAGTAGAGAGAGAATATGGGAATATTGTCTGCCATAGAGGCAGGGGGGAGGGTGGGCAAGGGGGAAGGTATAGGCAGGATATTTGTGGTGGGGCATGTACACTGGTGGGGGGATGGGTGTTTGATCATTGTGAGACTGTAACCCAAACATGAAAGCCTGTAACTATCTCACGGTGAGTCAATAAATTTAAATAAAATTAAAAAAAGAAGACTGTGTTCTCTCTTGAGCAAGTATCTTACCTTACCTCTCACCTTACCTTCCTTTATTTTATAATACACTTGTTATTCTTCCCTGTCCTTATACTCCTGATATACCTTTCTGTACAGAAAGACAATGTATCCAAAAGGCCCAGGTTAGGTCTAGGACTGATTTTCCTTTTCTGAAGAAAGCAATTCCTTGCTATGTCCTGAGTCCACAGCTCTCAGAGAAATGAGTCACTAGGATGATCTCCCACTCCATGCAGAGCAAGTGGACTTCAGGTGCAGCTTGATGGCTGCCTCATGGGGCTGGTGAGGTAGAAGATATGTACTTTTCCAGAGCTCATCACAGTCTCTGTCCAGTCTTCAGATCTCCCAGGTGTTCCTTTTTGCCTCTCCAGGATATATTCCCAGGAGTGGTATTGCTGGGTCAAATGGGAGCTCAACTTCTAATTTTTTGAGAATCATCCATATTGTTTCCCAAAAGGGCTGAACCAATCGGCATTCCCACCAGCAGTGAAGGAGAGTCCCTTTCTCCCCACATCCTGGCCAACACCAGTTTCTTTTGTTATATACAAGGCACTGGTTGAACTCTTCGCAGGTTTTTGCGGGGATGGATGTTGTTAATTCATTTGGGTCAATACTGAAGCACATTTAGCTTCGTAAGAAACTGCCAAACTGTAGCAAAGTCTTTGTATCTTGCAACCCCACCAGAAATGATTCAGAGTCCTTGTTGATTCTTCTCAGGAGATGGAACTCAGTGGCAGAGCACTTCCCTTGCATGAATGAGAACTTGGTTTTGATTTCTGGCACCAAGCATCCGGCACCAAGCATCACCTCCTCACCAGCATTTTCCAATGAGAGCTCCATATTCTGTAGGTTAAGGGCCCACTCCTACAAGACTGCCACATCTCTTCACAACCAATGGGCTTTGGTCCGACTAAATATCCACAATTCCTCCTTGAGTTTTATTAAAGAACTTTTAGAGCATCTTCAGGAACACCAGTCTCCTCAAATCTCCATGTGTCCACTAACCCAGAAGGTCACCACACCCCTCCTTTTAGGTTTGTGTGGAGGCTTCATTAAACAGACTCAACTGATTACCTCATTGCCCAAAGTGATGGCTACTTAAATCCTATTGGCAGGAACAACATTACCCTGACAAATTTCAATGGTTAGATAATCATTATACATATCTTAATTTTTAAAACCAAATTATCTTAAAACTCAATCTCTTACTTGTGAATCTCTTTTAAAAAGTAAAATTTTTCTGTAATAAAAAATTGTAAATCAGATTTTTAAATATAGGCTTGAACATAAATATTGTTCAAAATATATGGGCAGAGCTTTGTCAAAATTGTCAGGATAAAGTTTGTGATTTCAGTTGTAGAGATGCCGTATTTCTTCATGTAAGTGACTCATCAGTACCATGTAAGAAAATGTTTTATGAAATTTCAAGTGTTTGCTGTCCATATTACCCTATAAAGTTTATCTTGATGGTATGCGATATAGAAAAATCCAAGGGTTGTGATATATGTAGAACACCCAGAAAACGCCTTCTCCAGATGGAGTCCTGGCGACACTGAGCTTCTACTAACATGGCTCCAGTTTGTGAGAGTGGGATATCTCTCCAAACCTTTCCTGATATCCAAAGAAAATGCTCAGGAATAGCTCTGCCACCCCTGAGCGGCCATTATACAGAGGCACAGAAATCCAGAGGCTGCTGGCAGCTGCACTCATGGACTTTGAACTAAACTATGGTCCTGTGCAGCCACGGAAGGAAAAGGGTTTTTGTTCTCATCCGTTTCCCCTCCCGGCAGCATGGCGACCACCAACATTTAGTGCCAATTGGACAGAGAGGTAGTAGCTTGCAATGATGGGACCCATGGGGAATCTCTTGATGGGGGGGAAGAACTGGCCCTGCATCCTGCCCAATTGAGACCCCAGTGGCCTCCCAGGAACAGTTCCACCGCTCCTGAACAGCCATGATCCCAGAGGCACACAAACCAATCTCGTAATACAGCAGCTACTGGCAGAAATACCTCTGGACATAATACCAGAATCCCAAAACTGGGCGGCCAATTTCACAACCGTGCAACATCGTATGCTTATTGTTATCAACAATAGAAAACATACGATCTAATGATGCCATCCTGACAGGTCTGAGTGTTGGGAGGAAAACTCCAAATAATGATAGTTTTCAGTCAAAAATTGAATGTTATCATAGCAATGAGAGAGTTAATTGAAAATCATCTGCCACAAAGGCAGAGGGGGAGAGGGAGGGAGGGTCTCTGGGGTTCTTGGTGGTGGATCATGTGCACTAGTGAAGGGATGGGTATTTGATCATTGTATGACTGAGACTTGATCCTGAAAACCCTGTAACTGTTCTCATGGTGTCTCAATTAAAAAGCATAAAATAAATAAATAAATAAATTTTAAAAAAACATAACACCCAGAAAAGAATTTCTTGGAATATATAAAAATTTAACATTCAGTTATAAAAATGCATGTAAGGTAGAACGCCTTTTTATTACTGTTTCTCAAGAAGCAGTAATGATTTTTTCATGGAGTCTTTAATAGCATGGTTGAGCGGAGATGAATATATTAAATTTAGCTATCAGTCAGTAGATATTATTGAACACTGTGTTGTGACTTTTAAGTACTTCTTTTTCATAGAAATTTTTAACTTACACTCATGAGAGGTTAGCACAAACTCCTCTTAAATTCTTAAGAAAATTTTATGGGAGGGGGGAACACAATGCTGTACCTAGGGCTTAATCTTGGCTCTAGAACTCAGGGATTACTTCTAACTGGGCTCAAGGAACTGTATGCAGTGGCAGAGATTGAATTCAAATTGGCTGCATGTACAAGAAAAGTGCCCTCTGCTGTACTATCTCTCCAGCTCTAGGAGGTTAGTATAAACTACTCTTGAAAGAACTCAACCCTACCAGTGATGGAATGCTAGCAAATTTTCAGAAATATTTTCTTCAGTATTAGTGTCCATACAAAGAATGGGACTGGAGCGATAGCACAGTGGGTAAGGCGTTTGCCTTACACACAGTCAACATAGGTTCGATTCCTCTGTCCCTCTCGGACAGCCCGGGAAGCTACCGAGAGTATTCCACCCGCACGGCAGAGCCTGGCAAGCTGCCCATGGCATATTGAATATGCCAAAAACAGTAACAACAATTCTCACAGTGGAGACGTTATTGGTGCCTACTCGAGTAAATCCATGAACAGCAGGATGACAATGCAACAGTACTACAAAGAATGGAAATATTATTACAGTTGATGCTAAATACCTTAACCATATATTTTACTTTAAACTTGTAGACATTGAGAAATAATCAAATAAAAGCTTCAGAGACTACATATAGGAAATAAAAGTAATTTGCCTATTCTAAAATAAAGATTATATATACATAAGGGAGGAAAGAAAATTTGTTCACATATTACATTTAGTGTTGTTTCATGGAGATTGGGTTTGTTTGCTTGAGTTCCAAATAAAGCCAAAGATTGGCCACCTATCCGAACCACAGACTCAACAGCAACACAAAAAATATGAGAGAAGTTGCAACCACTGGAACTTTTATAACGTGTCCATCAAGTTGACAGACTGAATGGTGAAGGGCAGTGCACATTCAATGTTGGGGATGGAATATGGGAACACTAGTAGAGTGAATTTGAAACTGTTGGTGGGATTGGTGTCGAAATATTATAAGCCTAAAACTAAACTATCAATAATTTTGTAAATCTTTAAATTAAAAATCAATTATTAAAAGAAAGTCAACAATTGATAAGAAACAATATATGTCTTGCATGCATGAGGTACTATGCTCAATACCTGACACTGCATAGCCCCCAAATATATTCATTGGTAATCCAGGTGGATTCTAAGCACTGCAGAGATAATCCCACACAACACTCACACATATATGTACACAAAACATTGGTAAATTCCCCTGATGTATTCCTTGATGATCAGCAAGGAAGTTACATTAAATATAGATGTAAACAAAATATCGAGAAGCAAAAATAAGTATTTCACCAAAAAATATTTTGGGTGTCTATTAGTTGTGCTTTACAATTATTTCAGGCAAGAACTAAAAATATGAAAATCCTGACTGTATGAGAGGACTAGAGCTATTATCAACTGGATTCCATAGAATGTCAAAAGAACTCCTGGCTGCCCACCTGTGAGATGGTCAGACTTCTTCGTTAAGACCCTGAATAAATGGTTTGAGGCTCTTCGTGTTCCTGGAACAAGCAAACACTTGTGGGCTACATTAGCACGTGATAGGGATGAATGAAGGCATTACTGGCACCTGCTCGAACAAGTTGATGAACAACGGGATGACAAGTGATACAAGTGATGAGAGGGAAAAGGTACCTGGAAAATATGATATAATCAAAATGAATAGAAGTGCTAATATATCACATCCAGGCCCGCATTACATGGTAAGCTTGAAAAACCTCTGGGGTACAGGCCTACTGAAAATGGCCAGGAAGCTTTCAATAGAACTATAACTACTTGGAAACCCCTATCTCTATGGGACTCCCCCACAGCAAGAAGTGATAGGCTATTCCATAGTAAAACAAATATTTCAATTTGAAATTAAAGAAAAATGAGATCAAAGACATGAACTTTTTTGTATGTAATATACAGAAAAAGAGAACAGATAGCTTTGAATTGGTCTTTTCCCACAGCTGTGCCTTAGGAGATAAGAGCTGAGCGAAGGTAATAGAGAACTCTAAATTTCAATCTGCTTTGTTACCTGACTTTCAACCCTCTCTGAAACTTCATGGGAGTGGAAAGAAAGTGTATAAGTCCCCGATTATAATATAACCTAACACTGTTACAATCTCATCCAAATGTCTAACACAAAATATAAAACAGTATAAGGATTCTGAACTTCCCTAAATGAATCTTAGTTTCACCACAAGTAAAATATCATAGAGAAAACTTTTTTTCTGAAGGAAGGGGTCTTGATAATTTTATTTCTTTGCAGTAGAAGTTTCCTAGAGTGTCAAGAATGTATTAACTCTTGGGGCTGGAGCCCCAAGATAGCACAGCGGGTAGGGCGTTTGCCTTACAGGTTCAAATCCCAGCATCTCATATGGTCCCCTGAGCACTGCCAGGGATAAGTCCTCAGTGCAGAGCCAGGAGTAACCCCTGTGCATTGCTGGTTTGACCCAAAAAGAAAAAAAAAAGAATATATTAATTCTGATTCTATTCCAGAGCATTATGCTGTTCTAAACTGTTGCATTTTTGTACTGAAAATTCACCTTTCGATATCTAATCTGGACACAAAATTATAGATATAGAATGTTATTTACACTTATTTACAAATGTAATTTAAAATTTTATTAAGATTAAATTCCTTTTTTTTATTTTAAGCTCACACCCAGTGATGCTCAGGGATTATTTCTGGCTCTCTACTCATGAACAACTCCCTGTGGCACTCAGGGGACTATATACAGTGCAGGTGATCAAAACAGCGTTGCCTGCATGCCAGCAAGTGCCTGGCCCAGAGTAGTAGCTTTCCTGCCAAATTATTATTTTTAACCTTGTTTCTCCTCTGTGTGAAGAGATAACATAATATTACGAGAAGTTATTATGTACAATAGGTCAATCTGGTACATTACTTTATGCAAATGACTAGAACCATAACATTAGTTAGCCCCATCCATCACCTGTCACATACTTGTTTTTTTTTACTTTTCATGGTAGAAACCATTAACATTTACTTTCAAGCAATGTTCAAGCAAAAGATACCATAACATTCAGTTATAATGACCACGCTTACATTTGAGCAAGAGAAATGCCTAATCTTAAAACTTGAATTTTGCAAACTGTGACCATCTCTTCCCCATTCGACCCACCATCAGATTGCTGGTAACTACCACTCTTTCTTTCTGAGTTGGTCTTTTCAGTTTTCTAATATAAAAAATATCATATAATATTTCCCATTTTCCATATTTCACTCATCTTTTTCTCATATTTGTATTAAGTCCTTAAGTTTCATATGATGTTACAAATGGATTTTCTTCTTTTTTCACGAATAAAGAGTCTTCTATCATTTTTACATACATATGTATGTATCTCAGCTTTATTTACTTATCAGTGATGGGAACCACTTAAATTGTTTCCATATCACTGTCACTGTCATCCCGTTGCTCATCGATTTGCTCAAGCGGGCACCAGTAACGTCTCCATCGTGAGACTTGTTACTGTTTTTTGGCATATCAAATACGCCACGGGTAGCTTCCATATCACAGCTGTTATTAATAATTTGCAATGAGCATAGGATTTTATGTACTCAAAATTTGTTTAGAAATAAAATCAGGGGGCCGGAGTGATAGCACAGTGGGTAGGGCCTTTGCCTTGCACGCGGCCGACCTGGGTTCGATCCCCGGCATCCCATATGGTCCCCCAAGCACCGCCAGGAGTAATTCCTGAGTGAAAAGCCAGGAGTAACCCCTGTGCATTGCTGGGTGTGACCCAAAAAGAAAAAAAAAGAAATAAAATCAGAATTAGAAACACTGGATAATATGGAAGTTAACTTTTTTTTTTTAACATTTGGAGGACCCTTCATACAGTCTGTAGAAGAGACTATCAATTTACATTTCAAACGACATTATACAAGTGTCCCCTTCTTTTTACATTCTTACCAACATTTGTTATTTTTTTATCGACAATAGTCATTTTCAAAGGTTTGTGATTTTATTATCACTTTTATGATCATTAAAAATAAAAAATTTTCTAGTGTTTCTGAATCCCTTCTGATTATTTTAAGCACCTTTTCATGAATGTTCTGACCATTTAGATTTCTTTGGGAAATTGGTGTTCAATCGCTCTGCTCATTATAAAATTAGCTTTTTGTGTTTTTCTCTCTTATTTATCCATTTTGCTTATTGATCATATATAAGAAATACTATTTGCAAAATTGATTTGGTAAATGATCTTACTATTTTCATTTTAGTTTAATTTTGTGGAGAAACTTTTTTGTTTGATGTTGTCCCATGTACTTATTTTTGCTTTCTTGCTTAGAATCATTATGCTATATTTAGAAAATTATTGCCAAGAAGACTTTCTAGGGGCCGGAGCGATAGCACAGCGGGTAGGGCGTTTGCCTTGCATGTGGCCGACCAGGGTTTGATCCCCGGCATCCCATATGGTCCCCCAAGCGCCGCCAGGAGTGATTCCTGAGTGCAAGGCCAGAAGTAACCCCTGAGCATCGCTGGGTGTGACCCAAAAAGCAAAAAAAAAAAAAAAAAAAGAAGACTTTCTAAATATATTTTCTTCTAGGAGTTTCAAATTTGTATGTCTTATGTTTATGTTTCATATCTAATTTTATGTGAAATTTATTTAAGTTCACATTTAGAGTGGTGTAAGATAGAGACCAAACACTATCATTCTACATGTGGTCATCAAGTTTTTAAAATGACATTTATTAAAGAAGTTATCTTCTACTCATTCATTATTCTTGGTGCAATTATTAAATATTTGCTTCCTTTCAAAGGGAAGTTAATTAACTTATGGGTTTCTTCTTCAATCCCATAAGTCACATCAATTTTTATGCCTGTATTATACTTCTTTGATTAAGACAGCCTTATATAACTATTTGAAATCAAGAATTGTGATAACTCTGGGTTGTTCTTTCTTAGGCTTGTTTAGGTTATTCAGGACTTTTTATGATTTCACATGTATTTTAGCATTTTTTTTCTATTTATGTTAAAATTTTAGTAAAATTTTATGAGAATTGAATAAAATCTATTGATGAGTTTAAATAATATGAGCAATATAAATTACATTTTACTTTCCAAGCTCCACAGCAAAAATTGCATCCAAAATGCAATCAAATACAGAGTGCCCTGCTAAAAAATATTTAGAGAAGAACATAGTTAATACATTATTAAGTATCCATAAGGATAAGGTAAATGGAAAAGGAAGGTATATAACAGGTTTATTAAATGATAAATTCATAAGTTTGTAACTGTACCTCACGTGGTTCACTAATAAAATTTTTTTTAAAAAGTTAAAGAAACTCTTAGCTAGATTCAAATAGTAATAACTCTAATAAATATTATCATTAATTAAGTGAAAATTACTGCAGATACCTCAAAAATACAAAACATCATAAACATTTATGAAAAACTGTGCCACTAAACTTGAGGACCTAGAATTAACAAATAAATTTTTAAGATAATATAACCTCTCATGATTTAATTAAGATGAAGTGGGTAGGTGGTATTTAGAACTTTTAAAAACCATTTTATCATTCTATGTCATTGATTGAAGAATATAATTTACTAACATTTAGAGTAATCATTGAGAGGTTAGGACCTAGAAATGCCACATTGTTTATTAGTTTAAAATTTTTTATAGTTTCCATTTTCTTTTATTCCTGTATAGCTGCCTTCCATTAGTCTATATATGCTACATATAAAATTTCTATTTTATTTTTGAATATTATATAAATATTTTTATATAATATTTCTATTTTATTTTGAATGTTTTTATTAATTGAGATTCTGTGTTTTACAATACTGTTAAATATTGGTTTCTCATACACATAATGCCCTACTGAAGCATTTATTTTTATAGTAATCATTTGTACAGAAATTCTTATAAGTATTTTTACTCCCTCTTGGTTTTTTGTTTATTTATTTGGAGACCACATTTAGCAACACTCAGGGCTGACTCCTGGCTCTAACGCTCAGGGATCACACCTGTGTGGTTTAGAAACTGTCTATGGGATTCAGGTATCAAACCAGGGTCAGCCACATTTAAGACAAGAAGAGCTCTACCCTTTACTATCTCTCTGACTCCCTTATTTGTTTTTTATATTTCCACTGTTACCTTTCTACTTTGTATCCATTTAAACTGTTAAATCTATCACCTGCCATGCATACAGCTGACTGTGGTTTTATCCCCACTTCCATGTAAGATACCTTGAGCAAGAGCTAAGAGTAAACCTTGAGTACAACCAAGTAAAGCCCCAAAATCAGTATATGTATAAACATATATGTATAACTAGATATTTATTACTTTGATGAAAATGTAGGCAGAACGCTCTAGGATATGAATCTCAAAGTTATTTTCAATGACTCGATTACACTCTTAAAGATAGCACTGTAGCACTCTCATCCCACTGTTCATTGATTTGCTCGAGCAGGCACCAGTAACGTCTCCATTGTGAGACTTCTTGTTGGGCATATTCAATATGGGCATATTGAATATGCCATGAGTAGCTTGCCAGGTTCTGCCATGCGAGTGGGATACTCTCAGTAGCTTGCCAGTCTCTCCGAGAGGGACAGAGGAATTGAACCCGGGTCAGTCGCATACAAGGCAAACCGCTTTACCGGCTGTGCTATCGCTCCAGTCCGTCAAAGATAACATAAACAAAAATAAGAAAGTGGAACAATATTAAATTAAAAGTTTCTACACAGCAAAACAAACTTGTGATAAAATAAAAATACACCTTTTCAAATGAGAGAAGATATGTGTAAACAATGTATCAGATGAAGGTTACATATCAAAATGTACATAAAGCACTCACAAAGCTCAGAAGCTACAAGAAAAAAATAACTCCATGAAAACTTGGGAAGAAATGATAAATAGACACTTCCAAAAAGACAACAAACAGATGGCCAATAAGCATATAAAAGTGTTCATTATCACTTATTATCAGGGGAAAACAAGTAAAAAGAATAATGAGGTGTTATATATATTTGAAAATATCAGTGTTTGCAGAAATGTAGTGAAAAGGAACTCATGTTCACCGCCTGTAGGAATGTCATCTTATCCAGCCTGTATGTAAAATAATTTTGAGATTTATCTAAAAACAATGAAGCCAAAATATGCCCAGCTATTTCACTTATTGTCATCTAACCTCCAAATGCAAAAGCATTGATTCAAAAGATATATGTACAACTATGTTAACTGCAGTCAGTGCTTAGTAAAAAATAGTAATTGTATGTAAGTGACCCAAATGTCTGACATACAAATGAATAAAGCTTAAATATATACACAGACACATATGCACACATACACACCAGTATACTATGCAACTACAAGAAAAATAAATAAATCATGCAGTTCACTTAATTTAGATGGAACTGGAAGGCATCATGTTAAGTAAAATAACACTGAAGGAAAAACAAGTACTGGATGATCTCCATCATTAGAGTCATTAGTGGTACTTAGAGAAACAAATCAAGGTCATAAACAATGTCAATTGATAATAAACCCTGGGGAGAACTTACAATATCAGGTGGGGGCTATAAAATGGGGGGAAGAATGAGGTGGAGTGGGAACAACACAAAGGCACTGGTCTACAATCTTGGGCACTTTGGTAGTGCTAAAGTGAGATAATTAAGACCATAATTTTCCACATTAGTGTAAACATATAGTCAAATCTATAATAATTTATTTACTAAAGGACAGTAGAGAAGGGACATGGGCAAATTGATAATGATACAATAACATTATACTTGTAAATAAAATTGTTAATACTATTATAACCATATTATTAACCTTTAAAAATGAATTAAATTTAAAGGCACACAATACGTTTAATATGGTCTAGGATATTGACTGCAAATCTATGACACCTAACAACAACTGGGAGCTCAAAGTTCTCTGTTGTCCTTTTATTTCTTTCATATTCATTATGTAGTAAAATTTCCACACTTGGTATTCAAAACATAGTCTAAACCCTGAGTCACTTCCTCAGGCATTTCATCATAACCATTCAATCATTCAACCCTGAGTCACTTCCTCCTCTATTCTATTATTCTATCATAATCCTGATAAAAAGAGACAAATTCATTTTTCCAAGGTTAACCTGATATCTGTTATATCTGTTACTTATATATTTCCTTCTTTCACTCCCTATGAAATATTTAAGAGGACTTAAGTACCTGATTAAGTTTCTACCTGATCCTTTCACCCATTCCTCTTGATGCTTGTAAATTGTATTATTATCTATTCAACTACTCATGCAATCCAGTGACCTAGCAACGATATCAGTTATTTTCTCAAAATGCAACATCTAATATATTAGCTATTCTTATTGATTCTATCTTAAAATTCTGTTGCCAGTCCATCCATATTCATGACTTAGAAATTTGTCCAAACTAACAAACACATCTCTTCCATATTGCAGTAAAACCTACCAACAGATTTTTTCTGGGTCTTCTTCCTTTATCCACTTGACAATCAGAAAAATAAGTATTTATTACTGAAAACCTAATGCACAAAATACAGTTTCCTTTAGCATTTTGTAAAATAAAAGATCCAATTTTTTGTTTAAACTTTCAGTCTAATCATTTTTCCTGTCTATTCCTCTACCTCACATTTGCCCACTCTTTCTTTTATCAACCTCTTGTTATGTCTTCCATTATTTGACAAACATAACGAACAACTTGTCTATAATTTGGGGTGTTTTCAATCCTTTAAATAGTGTCATGTACTTATGCTTTTCCATTACAGTCAATTTGTCAAGATTTGAAAATAATCATTTTGTTTATTTTGAGGTTTTTTCATTAAACATGGATTCCAAGAAGGCAGGAGGTATATATGACTAAGTCATATAAACTAGATTTAACGTAAGATATAACTTGAGCCTCCCGAATGCAAATTATGTGCTCCCACCCCTTTTAGAATTATAGTACAGAGGTTACAAAGGATAAGGTGTTTGTCTAGTATGGGGCTGACCATGATTTGAATATATGAGGCCCTGGGCACCATTTCCAGATGTGGCTCCAAACTGGAGTGGCTGTGTGTGGTACTTTTTTCTGTTGGGTATTCTGTGGTATGGCAGAACTTCCTGCCCCCATGCCAGGCTATCTTCACCAGGGCCCCATTGGAGAGGGGTGGGTTTAATTCCCTACCCTAAAAGAGCCCCGGCAGCCAAAAGACTCCAGAACCCAACCACAGCCATGCTCAAAGCCACTTTCCACTCACTCAGACGAGCCTCACGCATGAAGGAACCGACAGAGGAACCCAGGTATGCGGGACCCGTGGCTGAGATCTCCAAGCCTGCTCCTCTTGTGCCTCTTCCACACAGATCCCCAGTTTTCCAGTAGCTTGGCAGTCACACCCACAAACTGCCCCTGGTGCCATGTAATCTCATCAACAGCCAAGATCCAGAGACTATAAAACAAAGCTCCCAGAAGAGACAGATGCAGAATCTCGAACAGCAGAGCCTGGCAAGCTACCCATGGCGTATTTGATATGCCAAAAACTAACAATAGTTAGCCTCATTCCCCTGACCCTGAACATGACAGGGACGAATGGAGATGTTATAGGTGCCCGCTTAGGCAAATTGATGAACAACAGGACAACAGTGATACAGTGATAACAGCTCCATCAACAACTGGGGAGAGGATATGATCGGGGACTTCTCTGAGGAAAACCAACAGATGGACATCAGGCACATGATAAAATGCTCATCATCACTTATTATTAGGGAAATCCAAATCAAGATGATAATGAGATACCATTTGACACCAATGAGAATAGCACATATCAAAAATAGTGGGAACACTCTGTGTTGATGTGTTGAAAGAGGAATCTCATCCCTTGCTGATGGGA
This sequence comes from Sorex araneus, assembly GCF_027595985.1. Classification (NCBI taxonomy): domain Eukaryota; kingdom Metazoa; phylum Chordata; class Mammalia; order Eulipotyphla; family Soricidae; genus Sorex; species Sorex araneus. The sequence goes on from NC_073305.1 coordinate 105,404,378, forward strand.
ATGTTGTATGGTTCAACCCCTAAGGAAAACAGTATGGAGAGTTCTCAGTAAATTAAAATTGAACTATCCTATGAACCATCATTTTGATTTTTGGGTATATATCTCCAGGACAGAAAAATATTTATTGAAAAGTGTGTGTGCACAGTACTCACTCAGTTAATTGCAGCACTCAGTAAAATAGCTAAGATTCTGAATCTATCTAGACGACAAACAGATCGGTGGATCAAGAAAATGAAGTATATATACACAATAGAATACTATACAGTGGGAAGGAATGATGAAAGCATGCCATTTGCTGCAACTGGAGGATACCGTGTTAAATATGTCAGCCAGAAGATAAGGACAAACAGGATAATACCACTGATCTGTGATACTTAGAGTAGTTGGATAAGGAAATGCAGTGGTTTAAAGAATCAGAATGCCTGGATCAATCTTGGTCTTAGAGTATAGTGGGGTGAAGGAAATAAATAGAGTGAAGAGGAAAGGGAGAAGAGATAGATGAGAAGCAACTGTGGCAATGCTCAAGGGATCCAGGTACATTGGTGGTACTCAGGAATGATAGAGCTAAATATCCAAACCACAGAGTCAACAAGTGAAATAATGAGACCCAATCTTTAGTCACCAAATTTAGAAGGTGCATGTCAAGTTGGTAGGCTGGGGTTGAGGTGACAGAAAAGAGAACCTGGGAACACTGGTAGAGGGAAGTTGACTTCAGTGGTGGGATTATTGATGGGACATAGTATTTCAAAAATCCAGCTATGTATGAATGACTTTATAACTCATGGTGCTTTACTAAAATAAAATTTTGAATAAATTTAAAGACATAATAGATCTTAGAGGGCTAAATTTAGGTTTGGATCAGCAAAGAATTCTACTTAAAAATAACACAAAACAGGACTTTTAACTTATAGTAAAATAAATTTTTCACTATTTCTAAGTATAATATTGTTTTCAAAGAAAGCAAGAGAGATAGTACAGTGTGTAAAGCATTTGCCTTGTTTACCTTGCATATGCCACTGACCTGGAATTGATCAATAGCTCTGATCAATTATGGTTCCATGAAAACTGCCAGTTTTAACCTTGAGCACAGAGGCACAGAGTCAGAATAAGCACTGAGTACTGCTAGGTGTAGTCTCAAATCTAAGAAATACACATACACACATATATATATGCATATTTGCACATGTATATATATACATACTTACATATTATGAAAACTTTGAGGGCCTTGTGATACTACCATTTGATTTTTTTGTTTTTTGTACTTTTTGTATACTTAGTTTAAGGAAAGGAAGAAGCACAAAACTTCAGCAACAAAAGAGACAATGTTTCTGAATTGTAAAAAAAAATAGACAATGTTTCATGTCCTGTAACAATGAAATAGAAAGAAGTAAAGTGCTTTTAAGAGAAAATACTACCAAAATTGTCCTACCAAAATTCATTGCACTGTTATATCAAACTTTAGCTAGGAAAAGTGCTGTCTTTGTGTTAATATCTTTTTTTTTTTTGCTTGTTTGATACAGGAAGTGTACTAAGTTAATGCAAATAAAGAAATAATTTCAAAACAGACATATTCATAATAAAATTCTCCAAATTCCTTGTGTCAAATTTTAGGACTTCATATGTTCATTTGTATCAAAATATTGTCTTCTGAATTCATGATGTAGAAGTAATAGCAAAATATGTCTCTCCAAGGACATACATATTATCTGATAAAAATGAATGATCATTGTGTGAAATTGATCATTCTATATTATCAGGAATGCTCAAGTATAAAGAACATGCAAAGTATTTCAAATCAATGTTATTAGATGCCATGTACTGAACAATTTATTAGACTACCAGCTGAAATTGCAGCTATTTTGTGATTTTCAGTCTTCCAAAACATTTTGGGAAGAATTCAAAACTAATGAAAAGCTATAAAAATTGAAGTGAAAACTCTATAAACACACAAATACAAATTCACAAATGTTAATATCTTTTTATATTTTGACAGTTTAAGTACATACATTTTAATTTATGTTTAAATGAATGTTTTCTCTGGGCTATTTAAGAAGAGGTTAGATATCTTTCCATTTACCATTTAATAGTATAAGAGGATTTCCCATGATAACAAGAAGACTTTGGGTTCACACTTTCTTATGCTGCCATTAAAACATAACTTTGCCCCAAGTTTTTTTACAATAAAGTTTGGATAGATTTATAAAAGCAATTAACTAACTATTCTGAAAAAAATAATTAACAGGCAAGTAAAAAAATTTAAAAGTTGATAAATTACTAAGTCCAGAACAATTCCCAGTATATTTATTTCTTCTTCTCTCTTTCCTAACTTTGACCCAAGAATGGCCCAGTATCTAGACTTTTGACCACAGGAAGCCTAGCCTTTGGGAGGGACTTGAAATTATTTTTTCTACATACAGGTTAAGAAAAACAGTGGCAATGTCACTGTGACTTTTTTTTTCTTCTTCTATTCTTCTTTCTGTTCTGTTTTTGCTGTTTGTTTGTTTATGGGGCACACCCAGCTGTGCTCAGGACTTACTCTTGGCTCTGTGCCTAAGGATCACTTCTGGCGGGCCCAGGGACAGTATAGGGTGCTGGGGATTGAACAAGGGTCAGCTGCATGTAAGCCAAGAGCCCTGCCCCACCTGTAGTACTAGCCCTCAGGCCCATCTAGACTGTTTTTCATTTTCTCAGACTTGTACAAGGTAATACCACTAAGCAATATATATGACTTCTACAGTGCAAGAGTTAAAAGTTTTCAGCGTATGAAATTCCAAAGTCAAACCTTTTAATCAGATAAATGAGGAGCAAAGGTCACTGTAATTCCCAAAGTATATGATATGAAATTCCCAATGCTTTTTTTCTCCAATGCATTGTGAAGTTGACCCTCATTGGATGTAACAGTTGATGCCAAAATTCTGCATTATACCTAAGTTTCAGGTCAGAAAAACTAAGAGTAGTTTCAGTTTTTCTGGTAATTAGAAATTAAAACTAATATATTGAAGAGAGATTGAAGTCAGGAAAGTATCACTATGTGTGAGAATTAATGTAAGTAACGAAAATCATTCCCAATCTGAGAATGTGCAGAGTAGTTCCACAAAAAAAAAAAAAAAGCAGTAAATATAGAACCAAAATCAACTCCTAAAAAACTCTGAGTGGCACAAATGAGTCACACCATAGAAAATCCTTTAATTGACAAAAGAATCACTGCAGGAGGAAAACAACTTGCAACTAACCCTAAGTGGATTGATTGCCCTGAAAGCAACAGCCGTACCATCAATATTTTCTGTTCTATTTTATTGGACCTCTCATAATGAAGTAGCCCACGTAATCAGGACACTTAAGTACAGTCCACTTGATACAAAAAAAACATAAAAGAAAATAAACTACAAATCTGACCAGTTCTTTAGGCAATGCTTTTAGCCCTAAGGTAAGTCATATGCAATAATATTACATAAAAACATCAAAGCTCCCAGTTTTTGGTGTGGAAGATTGAAGGTCCCCACTCCACCCTAACAAGTATAAAAAACTAAACTGACTGAAAATCAGAAATTTCTCTGAGAACTATAAGAAGGAAAAGAGACATGGCAAATAAACTGCCTGTAAGCTTGCATGGTACATCAGGGAAATATGGAAGAGCAAGTAAAAATTCGTTGGTGAAGACTTTGTAGGGTACCAGTGCCAGAGTACGTAAACCTCAACTGTAATTTATGGAGACTCACTGTGGATATTCTAAAAAATTTCAAAGGAACCTGAATATTTACCTTAAGGACCTTGATCACACTCCCACAGCAAATATGGAGGGCAAATCTTGTACAGTAGACAAGAAGATGATGAAGCACCTTTTTGTTGTTTTCATTTTTGGTCCACACCCAAGACTTACTCCTGACTCTGTGCTCAGGGATCACTCCTTGCAGGCTTGGGCGGCCTTGTGGAGTACTGGTAATCAGTGTGCAAGGATTTCTCCAGCCGCCAAAGGAAACATTTTGAAATATATCCAAGCACTCTGTTTTTAACAGGGTTTCCACCAAGAAGGTAGTTAACCCAAGTCTAACCCCACTGAGATATTATCAGAATGTAAATACTCAATTGCAGTATGCTACAGGTGTTCTATGCCAGTAAAGGAGGGAGGACACCCAAACACAGAAACTTTTATGGCATTTAACATTCCAGTGGCAGTTACTCATAGATGGAAACCTAATGAGCTGGACCAGCAAACTCTTCTCAACACATGCCTATCATCACTTTACTGAAATCCCGTACCCAATATATCATGTCAGATTATCAAGAAAACATTACAAAACATACAAAAAAGAACAAAAGAACTATTTTAGGAGACAGAGAATTAATACTTGATGTGGTAGGGATATTGGAATTATCAAATTTAGAAATTTTAAATTATGAGTAATTCCTAAGTCTTCTAATGGATAAAGCATGACAGAACAGATGAGAAGTATTAAGAGAGATAAAGAATAACAAAAAAGAATTAAATATAAATATTAAGGATAAGAAATTTAAATTTTCATTTACATACATAAAACATAACTTATAGTTTTATTTGAGGATTGGACACAATAGAGGAAAGTTTCTCTGAGCTATCAATAGAATGCTCTTGAAAATAATTGTTGAGTCACATCTGGCTTATTTGAAGTTTCTTTTCTACCCTTCCAATAAGGGTTCAATCCTGATAGTTCTGGAAGGACCATATTCAGTGCCAGGATCAAACTGAGTGAGCAGTATGAAAGGTAAGAGTCTAACCTTCTCTATCATCACTCTGATCCAAGGAACAGAATCTTATGAAAGCAACAACCAAAAACCAGAATATATTATCTAAAGCAATGAGTCAGCTATAATAAGTGTAGCTTTTACACGGTAGAAAAATCAAACATATTGAGCTGGAGCAATAGCACAGCGGGTAGGGTACTTGACTTGCATGTTGCTAACCCTGGTTAGATTCCCAGTATCTCATATGGTCCTCTGAGCGCCGCTAGGCGCAATTCCTGTGTGCATGAGCCAGGAGTAACCCCTTTGCAACTACAGATGTGACACAAAAAGAAAAAAAATGTCAAACACAGAAGAAATAAAGGAACAGAAGAAATATGTGAAACAACCAAGGCTAAGAATGTTCTTAAGTAAATGTCAAATTCCAAAATACAAGTCAATGAAATCAAGAGAACATCAAGAAAGATAATAAGAGATTAAGAAAATACTTAGATATCTAATTAAATTATTAAAATTCAAAGATTAATAAAAAATCCTAAGGTCATAGGGAAAAAAACAATGCATTTTTAAAAAGATAAGACAGGGGCTGGAGGGATAGCACAGCGGGTAGGGCGTTTGCCTTGCACGTGACCGACCCGGGTTCAATTCCCAGCATCCCACATGGTCCCCTGAGCACCGCCAGGAGTGATTCCTGAGTGCAAAGCCAGGAGTAACCCCTGAGCATCGCCGGGTGTGACCCAAAAAGCAAAATAAATAAATAAATAAATTTTTAAAAAATAAAAAGATAAGACATTATCTTATCATTCAGCTTCTCAGAAATCATTCAAGCAGGAAGAACAGCATTGAGCATAATATTTAAACTATTGAAAAAATATTTAAAATTCTCAAACCTAGGCTCTATAATACTAACTGTAAACAACTCTTTAAAAGCAAATCAAAACAGTGAGATATGCCTAACACTAGGAATAGCATTCATCACAAAGATCAAAAGCAACAGAGCTGTGTATATTGTGAGAGGAAGGGACCCTCATTTATTTCTGGTGGGAATGTAAATTTGGTTCAACCTTTTGGAAAACAATATGGACTCTTTGTAACAAACTGAAAATTGAGCTTCCATATGACTCAGCAATTCAATGCTAGGCATCTATCTATGCCAAGTCTTCCAAACTCTAATCCAAAATGACCATTTGCAACCCTATGTTTATCACAGCCTATTCACAATACCCCAAATCTGGAAATACCCAAGTGTCTAATAACAGGTGATTGGAAAAGAAACTATATTGCGCGCGCGCGCGCACACACACAGACACACACACACACACACACACACACAGAGCTATAAGAAAAGATTAAATCTAGGAATTTGCCTCTCTGGATGACTCTGGTAATAATTATCAGAGCAATAATGCTGAGCAAAGTTAGTCAGAAGAAGCCGGGCTGATACAGATACCAAATGCTTTCATTTGTGGGATAAAGAAACCGTAAGGGAATAACAAATGACCAAAGTGAAAAGTATCTGAGAACTAGTCTAGAGAACTGAATTAACTATGAGGGAGAGAAGGGGCAGCAAGAGACAGAGGGTAAGATGAGATACTGGGATAATGGTGGAGAAAGGAGACATTCAGGAGGGTGTTAGAATGATGAAAACTTACCAAAGTAATGAAAATCATATTGTCTTAATATAATATGCTTTTTTTAAAAAAAAGAACAAATTAAAAATTTTATCAAAAATATTTTAACTAAAAAAGAAATTGATTAAATGGGTACAATGACAGAATAATAAGGACAGAGGTAAAATCAATGATTTTAATATTTATCCAAATATATTAACCCAAATATTAATGCTGATTTAAATATTCAATCCAAGATATAGATAAAAAGCAAATGCTTGAAATTTTAGTCAATTTCAATGACAAAGAATTTATTATCGGGCTGGAGTGATAGTACAGCATACCCGCTGTGGGTATAGGGTGTTTGCCTTGCATTCGGCCGACCAGGGTTCAAATCCCAGCATCCCATATGGTCCCCTGAGCACTGCCAGGAGTAATTCCTGAGTGAAGAGCCAGGAATAACCCTGTGCATGGCGGGGTGTGACCCAAAAACCAAAAAAAAAAAGAATTTATTATCTATATTATCAAAATCCCAAATATATATTGCTGTAGAAAAAAATTAAGTAAAATCTAAACACTTTAAAACGTTGCAAAATACATTTATTTAGAAATTTGAGAAGCACATAAATAGAAAAGAATAAATGCAAAGAATACCTTGCTAAGTTTCTGATGACTTTCACCTTTCTAACCCTCTCATATTCAACATTGATTTTACTCCCTAATTTATAAAAGAAAATGAAAACTGTCCGAAATGATCTTACTCTTCTTCTGATAAATCAATACTCCCCTGTTAGTGATAATACCAAGCATACAAACTTACATATTATCTTACCAATTCGGTAATCACTCTACTATAACAGAAATGTCTTAATCTCTAAAACTAATCCACAGAAGTCATTACCTCTACCTTTGCTGTAGTTTTCATTCTGTCTTGTGCCTGAAGGCTAAAATCTAGATGTTTTCTTTGTTGAATTCTGTATTCAGGACTTCCTTTCATATGAAAGCATTTCATAATCTTTTAACACATATTAACTTCTGCAATTCCTGAAATAAAATATAAAATGAGTAATAAAACATGCACACACTTGAAACTGACCCTACTCTAGCTAATGTTTGTACCTACCTATTAAATCTCTTGGATACATTTTCTGCCCATTGCCGTTGCTGTTTTCATCTCGGTTGCTCGACATCTGATAACATAGTTCTTGCTCTTGGAGAACCTGGCAAGCTACTGAGAGTTTACTGCCCAGAAGAGGGGAGAGCCTGGAAAGTTCCCGTGGCGCATTCATACGCCAAATACAGTAACAATGATGGTTCTCATTCCCCTGACCCTGAAGAGCCTCTAATGTGGCACCATTGGCAAGAACAAGTAAAGAGAAGCTGCTAAAATCTCAGGGCTAGGATGAATGGAGACGTTATTGGGCCTGCTTGAGCAAATTGATGATCAATGGGATGACAGTGACAGTAACAGTGATAACTTGCTGAAACACAGTATAGTTTAACCACTGAAAATCAAACCAAGTTTTTAAAAAATTGTTGCATCTAAGAGAAAATAGGAGGTGACTATTTAATTGCCACTTTTCTTACCAGACTGTGGAGATTTAAAGACTAAAATCATGTCTTTCATATGTCAAAACAATAGAAATTTGCAACCCAAAATTCTTCATCCACCAAAATACTTTAAGTATTGGAGCAAAATATGTATATTAGGTTATATAAAAATTAAAACTTGTAACCAGACAACTCTAAAAACAGGAGTTTGCTGAGGAAAAATGATCTGAGGTAAATTTTAAGATCAAGAATTAAGGAATATAGACCAGAGAGATAGGACAACGGGTAGGGCGTTTGTCTTGCACACTCCTCCATCCCTTTCGGGGAGCCCAGCAAGCTACTGAGAGTATCCCACCTGCTGGCCTGGCAAGCTACCTGTGGCATGTTTGATATGTCAAAAACAGTAACAAAAAGTCTCACGATGGAGACATTACTGGTGCCCACCTGAACAAATCGATGAGCAACAGGATGACAGTGACAGTGATACAGTAATACAGACCAAGAGATAGTATAGGAGGTAGGGCATTTGTCTTGCACAGGACCCAATTAAGCTAGACTCCCTGTACTCCATATGGTTCTCTGAACCTAGTCAGGAGTGATCCCTAAGCACAAGGCCTGGTGTGAGTCCTCAGCACTGCTACAACCCCCAAACGCTCACTCCACAAAAAAAAAAAAATCTTTAAATTAAAATAAAACAAGGAAAGGCAAAATGTACCTTAGATATCTAGAGTCTTGAGTTACTTAGTTATACGATATTATTAGAATCCAAAATTTTCCCTTAGAAATGAAAGGTCTTACTGGGGATTTTGGTGATGGAATGTGGGCACTGGTGAAGGGATGGTGTTTGAATACGGTATAACTGAGACATAAACCTGAGAACTTTGTAACTTTCCACATGGTGATAAAATAAATAAATAAATAAATAAAAATTTAAAAAAAAGAAATGAAATGTCTTACTTTTGGTATGTAAGTGGGTTAGAGTTGTTTGGGTTTCATATACTTGCTTGTGATTTCTTATATATTGGCTTAAATGGCTCCAAAATGGACTACAACAACCTTCACACACTTCCCTCTTATTTGGTGGGAAGGTGCTCAGTGGTAGTACTGGTGTTCGAGTATTATCTGCAATGAACTATTGTGAACTACTTTATGAAAATAAAATGTGTAAAAATTGTAAAAACAAAAATGAAATGAAATATCTTCATTGATTTTAGTTATCTTTGCTAATACTAAGGAAATTTGTGTCTGTTTAATTTTTTAACTGATGCTTTTTAAATTGTTCCTATTAAGTTCTTCCAGGATAGAGAAATATTTGGACTGGAGTGATAGCACAGTGGATAGGGCATTTGCCTTGCATGTAGCTGAACCCGGTTCGATTCCTCCGCCCCTCTTGGAGAGCCCAGTAAGCTACCAAGAGTATCTTGCCTGCACAGCAGAGCCTGCAAGCTACCCGTGGTGTATTCGATATGCCTAAAACAGTAACAACAAGTCTCACAATGGAGACTTTACTGGTGCCCGCTCAAGCAAATTGATGAGCAATGGGATGACAGTGACAGTGACTACTCAAACAAAAAGTAAATGTAACTACACCAGGACTAACACAATCTGAAATAATAAACCTGACTATTGATTTTTAATGGTTGAGTTCATCAAATCATTCTTGGCTTACACACACATATCTTAAAAAGTAATTTTCTTGAAATCAAACTTACATTGTAAATGAATATTGTGAGTTCACAAAGTAAAATGTGGGGGCTGCTGCTGCAATGTGTGCATTTAGTGGCCCAGAGTCACCTCCCCACCTCCCCAGGCCTCCCCAACAGAGACATAGAGACAAGTAACCAGGGGACCACAACCTGATGGTGGAAATGGCCCATTTAATGCAGAGCTGCTAGCTTACTTATAGAACATCTGAGGGGGCTTGAGGTAAGGATCTAGGTGTAATTGATCATTTACATAGATAAACATTTAGTAGAGGAAATTCTTTTGTGAAGATAAGGTCCAAAGAGACACCCTGCCTTCCAAGGACATCTACATTGCTTTTTATTTAAAAAAAAAAAAAAGACATTGCTTTTATCTTTCCCTCTAGTCCTATAAGTTATCAATACATGCAGTTGCTTGGATAAACACAGTAAGAGACAAAGATCCCAACACTTAGTTCTCTGTCTGAACTGAGAGCAAGCAAAGCTTTTAAGAGTTCGCTCTCTGGGCTTGCAAGGCTTTTAACACTTAGTTCTCTGGACTCTGAGAGCAAGCAAGGCTTTTACTGTAAATCCCAGAATAATTCTTCAGGCCAGTTCAGCTTGTCCTTCCTCCTGGGGATCCTGCTTATTTTGCGTCAAGATCATGCATCTATGCTTTCTAGAATGCCCCACTTCAATGCCAGGATAGCTTTGCCACTCGCCCTAGGTTTATCCCAATCCCAAGGCGGGACCTCCTTTTTGTGGTGTTAGGAACTATAGGAAATGAAGTCTGAGTCAATTAATTATGACCAAGTAATTATGCCCAGGAGTAGATATATTTCAGATCTAATCAACTCCCAAATATTAGGAGTATAGCATTTATGATCTTTCTGTGCTTAACCAAAGAACATTGCTCTATAGTAAAACATAAAAAGCCTACAGGGGAAATAGAAAAGAAGGTACAAATATACAGCACTTCAAATACAAAGTGAAAATCCAACATTCAGAATTACTGGAAAATTTTGACTTATAAGTAATCAAGACTGACTTGGGGAACCATGACAATGAGAGGTAAAATACAAGGGAAAGGTTGAAGATAATCTTTAACTAAATTAGGGATGCTAGCAAGAGCATGGTAAACTTCTCTGGGAGGAGGAAAAGGGGCAATTCACTGATGAAATCTAAAACATTTAGGGTTAATATCCAACAAATATTAATAAAATTCAACCTATAACTTCTTATTAGTAATACTTTAACACATTATTTGACAAGTAGTACTTGAAAACACATAGACAGTAAACATCTTAGGGGCAGGAGCAATAGAACAGTAGGTAGGCCATTTGCCTTGCACATTCCCAATCCAGGCTCCATGTCAGACATCCTACATAGTCTCCTGAGCACCACCAGGATTGATTTCTCAATACGGAGCCAGGAGCAAGCCCTGGGCATTGTCTGGTGTGGTCCACCACCCCTCTGAAAATATCTTAAAATTCAAGTACCTTAAACTATTTTGGATTCATGATAGATCTCTTTAAAACTTTAGTTTATTTATGTCTCCTATATCCCAGGAGCACATTTAACCTTTAGAGCAAAATTGTGAAATATTTAATGGGCTATGTGCTCTGAAAGTGAACATGATATGAAGTGTATTTTTAAATTTGAATGTGGAGTTAAGTCAGATTTTTTGGGTGAAGGTTTAAATACATAATTTGAATGACATGTTTATCTTGTCACTCATACTATTAGAGTCTAAATAAGTCTTTATAAGTTTATGCAATTATCTCAGAATTAAACTGTTGTTAAATATACTTTAGGCTACAGCACAGACACTAACACATCTATTTTTCCAATCTAAATATCAACTAATACAGTTGACTATTTTTGTAAGCAAGAAACAATATTTATAACTCATTTACTAATCCTCATATAATCAAATAATAAATTATACATTCTTCTTAACCTCTTCTCTAAAACTGTATTAGTAGGCTCAAGGTAGCAAAATAGGAATCATTAAAAACACATCATTTCATAAACATATTCAGTATTCTGGAACTAAATTTATCAGTATTCCTGGTTGTAAGTGAAAGTACAAGGTTTTTAAAGAGATTTTATAAGCAAAGAAAAGTATGATATTTTAGAATACTCTTATTGCATACTTGCTGGAGAAACTCAAAATGGAGAAGAATCAGTGGCAAAGGACAAAGCGATGAAAAACTGGTCATGATAAGTTTGAGGTACCAGTACTATCTCTGAAATTTCCTCCTCCAGTGGAAATAAATTTTATTGGCTCTTCATCTTCACTGTATCACTGTATCACTGTCATCCCGATATTCATTGATTTCCTCGAGTGGGCACCAGTAAGGCCTCCATTGTGAGACTTGTTACTGTATTTGGCATATCGAATACACCATGGGTAACTTGCCAGGCTCTGCCATGTGGGCGGGATACTCTCGGTAGCTTGCTGGGTTCTCCAAGAGGGATGGAGGAATCGATCTGAGGTCGGCCGCCTTCAAGACAAATGTCCTACTCTCTGTGCTATTGCTCTGCTCTTCGTCTTATTTAAAAAAAATTATTTTCTCCTTAATAAAAACATATTTTTAAGAAATGCAACATATTTTTCTTTGATAAGGTCAAAATATGGGCTAGAAAGATAGTGCATTGTGTAGGGCAAGGCACTTGCCTTGCATGAGGCTGACCCCAGCTCAATCCTCAGCACCACATAATTTTTCCTCAGCTTCACCAGGAATGATGACTGAGCAAGTATTCAGGATTTAAGCTCTGAGAACTGCCAAAAGTGGCCAAACTCCAGGAAGAAACTAAATATCAATGTATAGGTGTCTGCTATCCCTGTTTTTCTCTTTTCTCTTTCCTAAAGAAATTAATTTTAAAAAATTGGAGGTACTCCTCTGTTTCCTGGAAGAATCAGGTAATGCTTCAAGACAGCTGATATTGCCCAGCTATTGTTTCTGCTTTTTAAGCGGCTTTTGGAATATAAAAGAAATAAAAGTGAAGTATTTTCTGAGTCCCCTTAATGTGTTTAGATTCCTAAAGGACTCCAAATTATCTGGATCCATACACATGCTTCCTCTGGCTAACGAATTCCAAAGCTGTGTTTTAATAAAAGTGTTTCTTTTTCTCTGCCCTCAGTGTAGTTTTGCCACTAAGGACTGGAGGGCACGAAATATTTTCTCTCTGTGTTTTACATTTTCTCTAAGATTTTTTTAAAAATAGGAGGATCCTCATAGGTTGAGTCCATGTTCTACATACAGGAATCTCTGGTTGATCCCATGCCTTCCCTTGTGTCTTAAAATCCCTGGGATTGACCTGTGAGCACAAAGTTGGGAGGTCTCCTAGCATTGTCAGTTGTAACTCAAAAACAAACAATATGCCTGCAGAACAGTATTTTCAGTCTTTTGTGGAAGTATTAAAGAATGTTTCCCTTTAAGATGTGTATAAATGGCATTACAAATAATATTTAAGAGGAAAAGTGAACACAGAATTGCTTTACTGAATAGATACACAATGTCCACTTGTCCTATCAATGTGTATATAATTGAGTCTGCTATTATGGTGCTTAATCTCTGCTCCCAAATCCCTACTTCATCTCAGGGTGCTTAGACTCTCAGAATAAAGGACAAACTCAACTTCTACCACTACTACCAGCCATTTCACTTAGGAAAACACCTCCCCACATATACACACTCTCTTTTTGTCTCTTGTATCTCTCTAATCTATCTCTCTCACATACACACATACCAGTTTTTCTCTACTATATTTGTTTTTCTTCGTATGTATTATACTATTCACACAAAAACAACACATCCAGTCAAAGAGTAATTGCAGATTTATCCCTAATCTGACCAATTTTTTGAGATGCCAATGGATTTGCAACAATTTAGCTCATTTCTGAACCTATCTACCCAGAGATAACATCTGATCCCACAGATTAATAGATCAGAAGAGGGAACGGCTCTCATTTACACAGATGCTTCAGAACACATGCTTCGGACATCATCCCACTTTTCTGATCATCTTACCATAAATTAGAAGTTCAAATAATCCTTTCTCTGGGTTTGATTAGTTTTCTAGAGTAGCACTGTAACACTGTTGTCCCTTTGTTCATTGATTTGCTCGAGGGTGCACCAGCAACATCTCCATTGTGAGACTTGTTGTTACTGTTTTTGGCATATCAAATATGCCACAGGTAGCTTGCCAGGCTCTGCCATGTGGGCAGGATATTCTCTCGGTAGCTTTCTGGGCTCTTCAAGAGGGGCAGAGTAGTGGAACCTGGGTTGACCACGTGCAAGGCAAACACACTACCTGCTGTGCTATCTCTCCAGAGACTCTTATATTTAGTGTTATGTTAAAAGTTGCAATAAAGAAGACAATTATGTGAAAAGTTACAGAGTAGAGTACATGGGGTGATGGGTCCCCCCTGCAAGAATCTCTATTGAAATTATGACCACTTGTAGATTTATTTGTACATGGAGACAAAATGAAATAAACAAAATAGAATTTTAAAGAGCTTCTACATATAGGCATTATTAGTAATTAACTTCATAAATAATCCGTATATCTTCTCTGTAGATAAAGATCTAATCTTGTAATTGTGGATAATTAGAAGAGTTCATACCCAAGCTGATCTTTATTCAAGACAATAAAGTGGAACTCTGACAAATATATTTTAGAAGACAAATGTCACTCTAATTCCCAAGCCACTATAGGGTCGCACTAGAAGAGAAAACTGCAAACTTCTATCACTGGATGAAAGCAGATACAAAAACATAAGACACAAATAAAATGCTACTACAAAACAAAGATCAAATGGAATTCAGACCAGGAGTACTCAGATGTGGGCTGAAGAAGTATAGCAGATAGGGTGATTGCCTACCAAGTTGCTGAGACAGTTTGGATCCTTGGCACTCATGTGATCCACTGGGCATGCCAGGATAGATCCCTAGGTGCAGAGCCAGAAGTAAACCCTGTATAATGCTGGAAGTGGCCCCTAAAAATATCATTAAAAACTATGGTTCCACATATGCTAACCACTTATGTGATACACCACATCATCCAAAAAAAAGATTTAAAAAATAATGGGGTAACAGTCTCAAGGGTGTGACACAGCGGTAGAGTGACAGCCTTTATATGTACTGGCATGAGTTTGAGTCCCAGCACTACTAATATCCAAGTACAATCACTTTTTCTGACAGTGTGAACCATAGTACTAATGCAACACAGCACGTGCAATTCCCCAGTACACCACAAACAAGTGTGAAACCCCTGGTGCAATAAGACAGTCACATGTGCAATAAATAAAAAGAAGAGAAGGGATAAAATAATATGATAATATTAATAGATGCAAAAAACTATTTTCAAAGTATCAGTAACCGTTTATGACAAAAATGTTCAGTAAGTTTGAACTAGGAGAAACATACTTCTGTGTAATAAGTATCAAAATAACAGTTAACATCGTACTCAAAAGTGAAAAACTAAAATATTTTCTCCTAAATCTGGAAGAAGATCAGGATGCTCACTCATTCAATACAATTTTGATATCATAGTTAATGAAATTAGGCAAGAAAAAAAATCAAATGCAATCTGGAATAAAAAACAAGAAGCAAAACTATGATTATTTGCTGACAACATGGTAATATATATAGAAAATCTAAAAACTATCTAAAAACTATTAAAAATAATGAGCTCAACATAATGGCAGTATAAAGCACTTTATCTTTACAATTATTGTTTATTCATTTGTTAGGTGAAACTATTATCACTGACCTTCCAAGGTTGCTATGGGTTAAAGACTAATGTACAGTATAATGAACTCAGAAGTATCCAGCACAAGGCAAGAGTTTGACAAGTTAAAATTATTAACCTTCAGAATCCCCAAAATATACAACAACTATACCTATGGTCACACTTATCCCAGTGAAGCTTATGAATCACTGTATCACTGTCATCCCGTTGCTCATCGATTTGCTTGAGAGGGCTCCAGTAACGTCTCCATTGTGAGACTTGTTGTTACTGTTTTTGGCATATTTATTACGCCAGGGGTAGCTTGCCAGGCTCTGCTGTGTGGGCAAGATACTCTCAGTAGCTTTCCAGGCTTTTCGAGTGGGGCAGAGGAATAGAACCCTGGTCGGCCACATGCAAGGCAAATGCCCTACCACTGTGCTATCACTCCAGTCCATGCTTATTTATAGTATGCAAAATTAATAATTGAACGGGATTGCAGGGCCACAGTGATAGTACAAAGGGTAGGACACTTGCCTTGCACATGGCCCACCCATGTAGTTTTTAGATCCCTGTCACCAACCACATATAGTCTCCTGAGCCCCACCAGCAGAAATTCCTGAGTAGAGAGCCAGGAGTAGCCCTTGAGCATTATCTGGTGAAGGCAAAAAAGTGAATTAAATAAATAAATAACAGTTGGGATTATAGCTAAATAGTAAAATGCATTCTTTCCATGAATGAGGCTCAGTTTTTACTCAATCGAGAAATTTAAAAAATAATAAAACATCGTACAATATAGACTTTTCCCCTCCAAAACCATAATTTTCAAAAGTCTATTCATTTGACTTTGTAGGCCCTATACTCTAAGGGAAGTAAAAGTATTCAATAAGCAAAGCCTTGATTAATTTTAACTTAGGCTCACTCATACCAGAGCTATCACCCTTGATGAGACGCAAGGAGAGGCAGACAAGCAGAGAAATTAACTGTTTCTAATCAGTTTTGTCTAAAGTCTTGGATATTATTTGTGACAAGTAATTGTGTTGAAAGATGATTGCTACTTTAATTCTGTTTACTTGTATGTCAGGATGGAGGGTTGGCATTCAGAGCTCTGATGTATAAAATCACTCTAAGCTCTTAGGATCTTTGCAGGACTAGTCAATGCAAAGAGTTTCCAAATCCTTCTGCCCCTGCCCTTCAAATATAAGGATTCTTAGGGGAATGCATTAGTTCAACATAACTTAATGTCTGGTGCACAACTGGTGCTCTTCAGGGAAATTTACCCAACTACAACCAAAAGATACAGACACAGAGATAATGATCAGAGTCACTCTCCCTGGAATCTGCAGTCATTCAAACTGTGAAAACAAATTGTTTTCAAAATTGCCTTGTGTTTTACATATTCTATTTTCCTCCATTTTGTTTATTCTATCCATTCTGTTTATGTTTTATCCAGTGTTGACTTAAAATATTGCAATCAAGAAAGCAAAAAACAAGTGTTCCTTCATGACAGATTAGGATGACCTGGCTTGATCTATTTCAGATTTTCTAGCTCTTGTAGCTGTATTCAAAATTCCAGGTCTGTCCTCTGCCTAACAAGTACCAAAGGAATCTGTAGCTCCAAGTTCAACTCATGACATCAATAAATTCTGTTCGGACCATGTGGAGGAATCTCTTCCTCTCCCAGTGACCCTTCACAGATTCATCTGAACTCAGCCTAAAGTTGCTTTCTCCCCATCAAAAATGTATCCATCCCCTGGAATTCTACTCAAATTTAAAAACCCTAGCTTGGAGCCCAGTGTGTAAACCTGTAGAGACCATCTACCTATACCAATAAATAGTTCAGTGTATATTTGGCCTTTTTATATCTATGGGTCATGCTTTCTGAATACTCTCACTCAAACTTTGTTTCTAGGGTCAAACAGTAATCACAAAATCAGATTTGCAGCTTTCAATCGCAGAGGGAGAAAAATCACTTTTGTTTGCAATCTTTCTACTTTAATTCTCTAGGAACACTTTTTTGCTAAAAACATGTCAGGAAATATCTTATGCCGGCCAGGAGAGCTTTGTTCTTTTGTGGGTACTGAAGGACCTCTTAGCAAAGAAAATGAAGTGGATGACTAAGTGCAAAACATTTATTACAGTGTTCTCCAAGCATGTTTTATATATAAAAAGTATTGACTACAGAGAGTGATTGGTATGTCAAGAATTTCATTTCAGGCAACAATTTTGTTATTAGACCAAGTCTCAGTTGTCTACACATTGGTTTTGTTCAGGAGATGTAACACAAGATAAATAAAAAAGAGAACTTTGAATGCTGTTATCTGCCATGCAGTACTTCTATTGTAAGTACAGATAACAGTTCTAATATTTTTTTTCATTTCCTTAGGTACCAAATCTCTCTCTCACTGCGCAAGCTGCCCTTCACACAGGGGCTGATGTTTCAAATGCTCAGGGGACCTGAGCAAATAATCAAATAGTTTGTGTCTTGGGAGAAGGAAAGACACTCTAATCTTTAAATTCAGCCTCTCTCCTGTTGTACAAAGAGCAACAGAAGTATTTTGTATAGACTGGGATACCTCAATGAAGAGTCACTTAAAAGTGAATGCATCTAACACTGATCAATTCCCTGAATAGGTGATTACATATGAAAAGTAATAAGATATCTTTGTGACACATTGGGTCCACAGAACTGGCCGTGGCAGTCCACCCAACCCCACCCACTGTGTATGGGACAGGGACGGAGGATCGCCCCAAGAGGGAGGATGGGTATGCACAGCCATATGATAGGATAAGACAAAGACAAGGCAGACAAAGACAACCAACAGCTCCAGGAGCCTCTGCAGGGAGAAGATTCACTTTATTGCAATCAGGTTAGGTTTACAGACCTTAATAAAAAAGGGAGAACAATGGATGAACACCTTTGGAGGAGATACCCTGCATAAGCCTACAAGCTGTCAAAGAGCGTGTTCTGATTCCTCTCTCTCCCTGGATGGCTGGCAGATAATTAGCTTGCTCAATGGTCCCTGACATATTATTTTAGATATAGTGACTGGACAGTGCATCTAGCCATCTGAGGAGAGAGGGAGGAGTTACTGCCCAAAAGTCAAAGGGGCCCTGCCTGGGGAGAGGCTCCTTCCCTCTTGACCTGTTGGCCAAGGCTCAGGGGCTCACCCTCAACCCCAGCTGTTCCCCTAGTCATTTCCCACAGCACCCCATGGTAAGAGTCATTATAGGAGCAGGTAAATTCATTCATGTTCCCAAACAAATTGATGTCTTTAGCTCAACTCCTTAGAGCTTGATTTTATATACACTCCTGGAGCCCCATTAGAAAAATATCAAATCTGCATTTGATTGCTTGCTCTTTTACATAAAATTCCCCAGGTGAATATTTTCTTGCTCTCATTGCATGATCAGCAAACCTCACTTTTAAATATGTCTATTCAATGTCCAGTGATAACAAATAGACTATAATGAAAGAACAGAGGTTAGCAAGAGGTGGAGTGATGTGGAGACAATGATAGGAGGATGTTAGCACTTTGGTTGTTAAGTTTGGTATGATACTTTGAAGGTTATAAACACTTAAACTCATCACGGTATCACTGTCATCCCTGTCATCCCGTTCTTCATCAATTTGCTCGAGCAGGCACCAGTAACGTCTCCATTGTGAGATTTGTTGTTACTGTTTTTGGCAAATCGAATACGCCACTGTTTCTTGCTGAATACTTGCCAGGCCCTGCTGTGTGGGCAGAATACACTCTGTAGCTTGCTGGGCTCTCTGAGAGGAATGAAAAATCAAACCAGGGTCGGCTGCATGCAAGGAAAATGCCCTACCCGCTGTGCTATCGCTTCAGTCTGTCATAAAGTAATAAATAAATAAAGATAAAATAATATATGTGTATCTTGAAATATAGATTCTTCAAGACAGTGATTATTATGTCTATCTTGCTAGACTAAACACTGGCTCATTTGGGGCCAGAGAGAGAGTATAGCTGCTTGCCTCGCATGAGGCCAGCCCTCATTTGAACTCTGGCACCAAATATTGTTCCCCAACCTCTACCAGCAGTGATTCTCGTGCAGTCAGGAGTAAACCCTGAGCTTCTCCAAGTGTAGCCTTATCAAAAATAAAAAAATAAATATTTCTAAGCTTCAAGGTGAGAATACTAGATGCAATTATAATTTTGGGCCTGGAGTATCTCAACTACAAAACAGGTATACAAACTGTCTTTCGTCTCCCTCACCTCTAGCCCAGGTGTTGCCAATATATGAGTAGTGTTCTCTTGCACTTTGAAAAACATGAAGTGTTTATGTCAGTGGTTCTCAGGCTTGAACAATCATGCAGGTGTACTAAAATGTTGTTCACATGACAATTCCCAAGGTTTCTGACTTAAGCAGGCAGAGCAAGACTGAGAGTTTACTTCACTAGCTTCCCAGGCGACACTGATGCTGCAGGTCTGCAGAGCACAGGTTAAGATGAACTGAAATCAATTGCTTTCAAATGACATCCACTTTGCAGGATTCATTTCTCTCCAGCCTGCTCCTAACAAAGCATCTAAATATGTTTTATATTCATATTTTATCAACATTCAAGTTATACAGTAAATTTTGTTCAAAATAAGGGTTAAAGTAATCACTATATCACTGTCACTGTCATCTCACTGTCATCGATTTTGCCCGAGCAGGCACCAGTAACGTCTCCATCGTGAGACTTGTTGTTACTGTTTTTGGCACATCAAATACACCACAGGTAGCTTGCCAGGCTCTGGTGCAGGCAGGGTACTCTCGGTAGCTTGCTAGGCTCTTCAAGCTGAGCGGAGGAAACGAACCCGGGTCGGCCATGTGCAAGGCAAAAGCCCTACCTGCTGGGCTATCACTCCAGCCCTATGAATTTTTCTTTTGAAGCTGGTAAGAAACTTTATAATATTTTAGAAATATATTATAATATCTGTAATATCTTAAAAATATGATTTACATATATAAAAATTAAAATTGGAGGTATGTTCTATTACATGTAAACAAATATTACTTCAATTGAAAACTGATACTATCCAAGGTCTGCAGCAACTAGAACAAGTATTACCATACAACAATTTTTTTAAATTATGTTTTAGTAAGGCATTGCAATTTGCAAAGTAATACATAGTAGAGTTTGAGATGCACAATGTTCTAGCACCAATCCTACCACCAGTGTAAACTTTCCTCCACCAGTGTCCCCAGGTTTTCTCTGACCTCCTACCCATATACCCTGCCTCCTAGACAGGCACATTTTCAAGCTTTTGTTATTGTAGTTTGGATCACCTGCTTACAGCTGTGTGGCTCTGTGGTTGAAATATATACACATTCCATACTTCAACATAGTCAATTTATCCAAGGCTCCTGATTCATCCTGCAACTTTTTCCTTCTTTCCTCCCTCAAATGCTTTCCATCTCTGTCCTTCTCATTCCTATAAACTAGGATAAAGAATAATCTCAGTATCTCTGTATAAGATATATGTGTTTGTGTTTGCATATACTTCTTATTTGCATTCTGAAGTATTACCTGTTTTATTTATATCTAAGATTTACTTTTAAAATTTTAATCAAAACAAAATGTTAATGAGAAGAAAAATAGTAAAAATAATCATTACAAAATATTTATAATTTTTGAAGCAGTATATGATAAGTGAACTAAAATATTATTTTTAAGTATTCATTCCTCTCAAAGAGCCCGCAAGCTACCAAGAGTATTGCGCTTGCATGGCAGAGCCTGGCAAGCTACCCATGGTGTATGCGATATGCCAAAAACAGTAACAATAGGTCTCACAATGAGACATGTTACTGGTGCGAGCTAGAACAAATCGATGAGCAACTGGATGACAGTGACAGGTTTATGTAGATTTGAGAATTTGTCCCCCAAAGAGTAATACAATATTCATAAAGTTAGACAAAAGATTGATATAGGCAACAAGAGTAATCAAATTCAAATTCTTTGGTATCACTAACTCATTATAGTCTTTAAAATTATTGAGGACTGCAAAATATTTTGTATACATGGGTTATATCAAATATAGTTTACATTTTACACATTAAACACAAATTTTTATAAATTTATTTGTAAGTTATTTTTAAAATAGCAAAAATAAAGCCCCAGTAGCATAGCTTTGTTTGAAAACACATCTTTAAATTTTAATTTATGAGTATAGAAGAGGGGCGGTGTGTGGACGGAATTCAGGGCGACGGTCAGAGACACTGGGCTGCCGGGGACTCGGAGGTTAAATTGATTACCCACTCAGCATAGCATCTTGCAGGAAAAGTCCAGCATATCCTAAAGGAATATGAGCACAATAGGAAGGTATCATTGATGCTGAATTGAAACTTAAACCTGTTCCCTGAACAGTTACAGGATTTGGAAGCTGAATCAATGTTATCAGATGAGCTAGAATCCAAACCAGAGCTCCTGGTACAGTTTGTTCAGAATACGTCCATCCCACTGGGACAGGAGCTAGTAGAACCAGAAGCCAAAGACATTACTTGCTTGTCTCTCCTCCCAGTGACTGAAACCTCAGAATGCAGTCCGTTAATGTTACCAGATGATACTCCGAATCATACTACTTCCTCCAAGGAGGTCCCTTCCTCGGCCGTGTTGAGAAGTCTGCAGGTGAATGTGGGCCCCGACGGAGAAGAGACCAGGGCCCAGACTATACAGAAGTCCCCAGAGTTTCTGTCCACTCCAGAGTCTCCTAGCTTATTGCAAGATCTACAGCCAAGGGATAGCACTTCTTTTATTCTTCTTAACCTGACCAGAACAGATCTGGGCTCTTCAGCCGAGCACTTTGGCCCATGACAGTTTTGATTGCCGCCACTCGTTGCGCAGCTGGCGAAGAATGCAAAAACCAGCAGCAATGGAGAAAATGGTCACTTGGGTTCTGGTGATGGGCAACCTAAAGATTCGGGACCCCTTCCTCAAGTGGGAAAGAAACTCAAATGCACAGTCGAAGGTTGTAACCGGACATTTGTGTGGGCAGCTCACTTCAAGTACCACCTCAAGACTCATCGAAATGATCGCTCCTTCATCTGCCCCGCAGAGCGTTGTGGGAAAAGCTTCTAGGTCCTGCAGAGGCTGAAGGTGCACATGAGGACCCACAATGGGGAGAAGCCCTTCGTGTGCCCGGAGTCTAGCTGTGGCAAGCAGTTCACTACCGCCGGAAACCTGAAGAACCACCTGCGTACTCACACAGGAGATTAGCCTTTTCTTTGTGAAGCCCAAGGATGTGGTCGTTCCTTTGCTGAGTATTCCAGCCTCCGAAAACATTTGGTGGTTCATTCAGGAGAGAAGCCTCACCAGTGTCAAGTCTGTGGGAAGACCTTCTCTCAGAGCGGGAGCAGGAACGTGCACATGAGAAAGCATCACTTGCAGATGGGAGCAGCTGGGAACCAAGAGCCGGAGCAAACTGCTGAGCCACTAATGGGGAGTAGTTTGCTTGAAGAAGCTTCAGTAACAAGTAAAAACCTGGTGTCTATGAATTCCCAGCCCAGCCTTGGAGGAGAATCCTTGAACCTACCAAATACCAATTCTATCCTAGGAGTTGATGATGAGGTGCTTGCTGAAGGATCCCCACGTCCCCTGTCTTCAGCGCCTGATGTGACACATCATTTGATGACCATGCAGTCAGGGAGACAATCATATGAGGTTTCTGTCTTAACTGCTGTGAATACACAGGAGTTACTAAACCAAGGAGATTTAATTGAAAGACGGACATGAGCATGGGTGCTAACTCCTGGAAAAGCAGCTCAAGCTGATCCCAGGATCACACGGTGGGAACTGGAAGCTTATGGCTCATGATCCCTCAGAACCAAAAAGAATCTATGAAGGACAAGACCCACTTTTGCTCCTGTTCATCTTTCCTGGCATAGAAGATGAATGTAGAAGAGCAGTTTTTCTAACCACCACCTGATCCAGACAAAAAAATAAATCAATGCATGTGGACTGGGTAACTGTGCCGACCTCTGCAAAATTTGGATTGGACTTCTCTCAGAAGAGAATTTGATTATGTATTAGCTGAAGTTTCTCAGTATGACTGTCAAAGGATGTTTTCCTTTGAAGAGTTTTCATTCTACACTCAGGTGTCTTTTCACATGGATGAAGTAAGTCCTGCCATCAACCATAAAACTTCAAGATGTTGAGCTTTCAAGATGCCTTGTTGCTTTGGAGAAGGGAGTGATGTCAAATCTATTGTGCCATTCTCCCTTTAGCAACCTGAGTAAGAAACTCTGCCACTGGGCTGCAAAAATAAAAATTACTTGAATCCAAAAAAAAAAAAAGAAGAAGAAGAAGAGGGGCTGGAGCGATAGCACAGAGGATAAGACATTTGCCTTGCACTCGGCCAACCCGGGTTTAATTCCCAGCAACCCATATGGTCCCCCGAGCACTGCCAGGAGTAATTCTTGAGTGTATGAGCCAGGGGTAAGCCCTGTGCAATGCTGAGTGTGTCCCAAGAAGCAAAAAATATATATATATAGAAGATGAGTTTTGTTTCACATAATTGAAAATTTCTAACTTTTGGTTTAATATAAAAAAATGGGATTCAGTTGATCTATATTATATTATATATATTACAATATATTATATTGAAATATAGAAAGGAAATGCAATTAATAATTTTTCAAATAACATTGACTATCCTTGTGTAGTATTACACTGAATTTTAGCATTATTCTTAATATTATAGTTGCATAGAATTAAAACTGAATCAATAAGCTTTTTATACTCTATTACATATTCTATTACAATAAAATCCACTGGTCCATTTTGCACTTAAGATGGATATTTTATCCATGCATGAGTTTATTATGTAAGTCATTGGTTCACTAAGTTATATAGTGTGTACCAGTGTTACCATGTCTCATTTCATAATTTTAAAAAAATTACATTTGTTAATACTAAAATAATATCAGAAAATTGTTTAAGTATTAGAATTATAAGTTCCTAATCATATCCATAAATTATCCAAAACTGTAATTTTTGCTTTAAAGCTCAAATTTTATTACTCTCAAGTCATTTTCCATGAAAATATGACCTAACTTATTTACATAAAAATGCTTGACAAATGCCCAAGATTGTAAGTTATACAAATACATTTATATCTATCAGTTATTATTTCAAGAAAAAGTAATCGTTTATTTAAAAATCTAGCAGGTATTTTCAACACAAAAACCACAGATAGCTTTTGATACAATTATCCTACTTTGATAGCCAATGAAAGTGTTTTATTCAACTGTTTCTTCATGTTGCAAAAATTATTAAAGATTAGTATGCTCAAGGTTAAAGAGCTAATGAAATTAATGCATTTTCCTGCTCCATTAAGGACATTCTTATGTGAAATTATCCATGTAATTTAAATTTTTAAAGTATAGGTAAATGACAGAAAATGAAAAAGACTAGTGATACAATGTCATGCAGTTACCTTGATTCTGGGTCAAGACATCTGCTGTTTCACTCATCATTGCTTCTACATCATCAGTGAAAACGCCAATACTGTGAAAAAGCAAATAGCATCTATTATTATGATAGATGTTTTGACCTCACAGACCCCATGGGCAATGCAAATCTTATCAAACACACATTAGTTAACACCAAAATACAATAAAAGAATCATAAGTAAAGCTGTTAGCAATATTAAAAGCTTATTTTTAACACATGCTAAATAGCTATTTTTTTATTATTTTAATTTATATACATATATTTTAAAGAGAGTTTTGTTCAGAATTTTTTAACTTGAAAATGATTATTTGAAAGAATTTATCTACAACACTAACCTTAAAAATTGATTCTCAGATAGAGAAGGGAACACCAAGTAAAATGTGGTTGGAGGCCACGCAGGGGAAGGGTGATGCGTGCTGCTGAAAGTAGACTAGAGACTTAACACGATGGCCACTCAACACCCCTATTGCAAACCACAACACCCAATTGTAGAGAGAGAACAAAAGGGAATACCCTGCCACAGAGGCAGGGTGGAGTGGAGGGAGATGGGATTGAGCAGTGGGAGGGATGCTGGGTTTATTGGTGGTGGAGAATGGGCACTGGTGAAGGGATGGGCTCTCGAACATTGTATGAGGGAAGCAAGAGCACGAAAATGTATAAATCTGTAACTGTACCCTCACGGCGATTCACTAATTAAAAAATAAATAAATTTAAAATTTTTAAAAAATTGATTCTTGGGGCTGGAGCAATGGCACAGTGGGTAGGGCGTTTGCCTTGCATGCGGCCGACCTGGGTTTGATTCCCAGCATCCCATATAGTCTCCTGAGCATCGCCAGGGGTGATTTCTGAGTGCAGAGCCAGGAGGAAACCCTGTGCATTGCCAGGTCTGACTCAAAAAGCAAAAAAAATAAAAATGATTCTTAAGGGAGGAGTTGATCAAAAGAATAAAATAACTCTTAATATAGGGTTTTTAAGTTCCCAAGCATCGCGTCCTACACTGAGAACAACCCTGCCATATTCATATCTTACAAATTAATATCTGAGTTTTATCCCAGAATCAAAAAGCTGAACCAAAAAGTAATCTTTTAGGGTTGACTACAAGTCCTGTAGTTACAAGAGCCCTTGTGGCAAAAGTAACGTATGCAGAGAAAACTCTACAAGTGTTCATTCTTTTGAGTTCCTTTTCTTCTTTGTGATGACTACAGGAATCTTTCCTTAAACACTCCACTGATTGACTAATATTTTTCTCTGTATAATTTTCTTTTCTAATTTTGAATGCACATCCAGAAGTGTTCAGGAATTCCTCCCAGCTCTGTGGTTGGTCAGTATTTCTAGCAGTGCTCAGTCCTGTGGGTGTAGGGGATAGAGATTGGTTCTCCCTCATTCAAAGCATGCCTATCAAGCTCTCTGACCTTTATCAAATTTTTTAACATATCTTTGGACACAAACATAAGTATTAGTTTTATAATTCACTTCTTTTTGGTGCTCAGGGGACCTTATGAGATGCTGGGAATCGAACACGGGTTGGCGTGCAAGGCAAACGCCCTACCCGCTATGCTATCACTCCAGCCCCGATTCACATTTTCTTAGTTTTTTCAAATAGACTTTTTATTTGCTACATCTTTAGAAATTGATAAAAAAATGAAGAACCATTAAATTAAAATTTAATACAGGAAAACATAATGAGAAGAATGTATGCTTTTTCAGAATTTCTACGAGTTAAAGTCTTCTAACAAACCAAGTATTTTTTTCTAAAGATATTATTCAATAAACAGACAAAAGAACTGCTATGAAAGATATAAAATACCCTGTGGTCATATTTCTAAGCCATTAGAAACAAAATAAAATAGACAAGCTATTATTTTCTAGAAACACATATATTAAACCCAAGCATTCTTCCAGTTTAAATCCAAATCCTCTTTTTCCCATTTTGTTTCACTCACTGATTAATTTTGAATAGATTTTCTACACAAAGCTTTATGGTTTCCTTGGTAATAATATAATTAACCTAGTAAACGTTATGTATTTGTACTACAGACTGAAACATATTTTCTTGCATACTAATTAAGGAGTCATTTATTATTTCTAGTCAAAACAGACAGAAGAAAAATTGGGGCTCTCAGATCCCATACCATCTGCATTCTTAATAAGAGCAGATATTGAATTGGAACATTTACAGGGACAAATCATTTAGAAATATGGTTTGTATTAGTTGGAAGCAAGTTTGTTAAATATGGCCTTTAAAAGTACATGTAGCTTAGCAAAAACATTTTTCTAGTATAATCTACAAAGGCACAAATGACTAGCGTCAATACAAACACATTCATTAGTCAGTATATTTGTTTCTCTAAGTTCACTTAAAAACAAGGTTTTAATTTGAATAGAATAATTTGTTTAGTTAATATATATTATCTCCTGGTTAGATGCTTAGCAAAACTTGGAATACATTTGTCCCTACCATTTTTCAAGGAGCCACTAGTCCTTAAAGATCACTATAATTTAAAATTATTTTCTAGAACTTTCATAAACCAAGTGAAAACATTCAATTGTATGCATTAGTTGATATAATTTCTCATCATTCCCTCCATTTTGAAAATCAAAATTTTAAGATAATCCTTCAGAAATTTTCTTAAACTATACAAATATGTGGATATTAGAATATGTAGAAAAAAGTTTCTCTTTATTTTACAAGTGTACTTTATCTCAAGAATCAACTGTATGCAAGATTACTAATAACTGGTTTTGAAAAAGCACATATTACCTTGTGTATTAGATATTATTCTCCTATTAATTAATGTACTTAATCACCACATGTCTATATTTGTCTTATTTTCCATTGACGGCACAGATTTGGGCTACAAACCTCTCAAATCTTAAACATCACAATGTCATTAATTGGTGTAAACATTAGAATCACATGAAAAGATGACTAAATAAGAAGTGTTTACTGAGAAGAATTTGTAGGAGTAAAACCAAGTAATATTAAATATTTCCAGGTGATTTTTAAATATTCACATGGCATAAGAAAAGGCAGGTCAATTTACTAGAATATTCAGTATTTTTTAAAGCATATTTACATTAATTTAAAAGTACACTTAACTTTTTTGTCATACTGTTTTCTAGAAAAAAAATTTTAACATATGCTTCAGACACTTTAATGGTTACTGATTACTGTGACTTACTCTGGTGGAGACAATACATCCTATAGCAGCAGGAAATGTTTGTCTTGCTGATTGCTGCATCCACATTTCTTTAGTCCAAAACCAGATCGCACAGAAAGTACTTGACAAAGAGTGGAGCATAGGTTTTTGTGTGTTAGGAAGGTCAAAAGCCTTTTGTTAAGACAAATCTTTAATTCAAGAAGAAAATTGAAAACTTGTTTCTAACATTTAATCAAACCTCTATGCTTTGCATAGAAGTCTGTGGTTTGCACAAATGTCATCTGTCCATACTTTTTAATTATTGAAATGTTACTTGGAGTAGAGGTTACTTGATTTGTTCTAACTACACAGCAAATTCACAAACTTGTGAGGCACAGACTAGGCAATATTTGCTCACTCATCAAATCTTTCAGAAAACCTCTAACCTAGTATCTTTACATTTTATTCAACCTGTTCCTGCCATTATATATAAACTTTCATTTATCATATGAATGAAACTGGATTCATGTAAATGGATTTCAGAACAAATAAGATGCTCTCTTAGGATCTTCTGCCTTCTGAAAATGGGATTAAATTTCTTTACCTAACACTCGTGGCCAGAAGAAAGAAGAACGTTTCGATTATGGCACCATATGGTTCCTCAATCATCACTAGGTGCAGCCCAGGTGGCGGCGAAGCACCACCAGAAAGGGACGGGTAATCCTGCCACTGCAAGTTTCCCAGGCTCTGAGCTGCAGGAAGTCCTGGCGCCCTTGGATCAAACTCTTGCTTGCTATGTCAATAGTGGCTCCAGGTTTTCTGAGCACCCCTGGGAGAAAATCTTAAAAAAAAAAAGAAAGAGAAATAAATAATATCCAGAGGCTGGAGCGATTGTACAGATAAGGTATGATGTACCTAGAGTGAAGTCAATCAGGGTTGATCTCTGGCATCCTGTATGCGCCCCAAAGACGGCCAGGAGTGATTTCTGAGTATACAGCCAGGAATGACCATTGAGCACTGCTGGGTGTGGCGCCCAAACAAATAAATGGAAACAAAAATGAAATATCCCTAATTGTAAAACCAGTATCTGGTACTTTCTTTGCAAGGTATAGCAGGAATGCACATTTTGTTTTGACTTTTATTGTTTTAATATTAGCACCAATCAGATGGTCAAGATTTCCTTTAAATAACAAAGTCATAGATTACTTTTCAAAAGTTGCAGTGGTGCCTGAAGTCTCTAGAATCCCTTTAGTATACTACTACATGAAAGTAATTAACACACTCAAATTTATATCTATGTAGAAATAGATATTTCTCTAAGGTGGTCAGAACTTCCAGTTTCTAGTTCTGCCTATAAGTACCCTAGGAGGCACTAGTCCATCTTAATTTCTAGTCAAAAATAAAGTAAAGCAACAGAAATTAAGAAAGGGTACAAGGCAGCCTGTTGCTCCAAGATTAGAGAGTCAAGTTAGACTCTCTAGGACACAGAGTGGAGGTTATTAGAGCAGATACACAAAATCACGAACTGACTTGGGATTCAAACCAGAGCAAAGAAAGGCTAGAATGTTGTAAATGGAGTTGAAACAATAATAGAGACATTTTTTTGTTTTTTTTTGTTTTTTTCTGGTTAGGTTGGTTCGGTTTGATTTGGTTTGGTTAGTTTGGGGACCACAGACCTGGCGATACTCAGGAATTATTCCTGAAGGTGATCAGAGCACCATACGGGATGCTATTGAACCCAGGTTGGCAGCAGTGCAAGGCAAATGCCCTCCCAACTGTATTATTGCTAAATAGTTAATGTAACAAAGTATAAAATGAAAATGTCTTGAGAATTCCATCAAAATAGCACTAAATTTTTGAAAAAAATGAGTATAGTAAATCACCAAATCATAATTATAAGAAATGTTGATATTTCAAGGTGTTAATTTTTCTTTCCATGGTGCTTGTGGCGGGCGGGATGGGAGAGTGGTGTAAGTGGTGCCAGGGATTTGAAGCAGAACCAAGGCTCATGGCAACTACATACCTGACCTTCTCCTGCCTCTCATGATATATTTGTAATCAAGCATAACAATCCAAAACAAGCAATATGTTTATGAAAGTGTTGCAGTAAATTTATTATATCGCTAAATCTATTGATATTTTGATATGGTAATTGTATTTTTTTTCCTACATTTTCTCCAAAGTATTTCTTATGTGTTTACTTCTGGCCTCATATTTTATTTTATAAAGTATTTTATACAAGATTGGGAAGATATTTTTCTTTTTTTATTATTTAGCCTTTTAAAATATTCAATTCATAGTAATTTGTTAAGAATAATTGGAATTTCCTTGTAAAATAGAATTTATCTCATTTCAGCTGTGCATTAGTAAGTTAGGATACTTTGGGTTTAAATTTTGATCCCTCAAGTTCACAATTAACTCAGTAACTACAACTCTAAATTTATTAATTCCCAAATTGTCTTGCCTCAATAAGCTCTGTTTTCAGAGTTTAGCTTTAACTTTTCTACATTTATATGCTAGTAATTTTCAAATGAAAATCATACCATGTGACTTTTATCTTAATATTCCCCTAATATTCTTGCACCTTTCAGAAAGTAAATTGAAATAATAAAAGACTTAACTGCGAGCAGTGGGTTGAAATATAGTTACATGCAATAGAAAGTTTTATGTTAGACAAGTGGAAAAGGAAGTTAATATGTCTCATTCCTATTCTCTCTAACTTTTATTCTAAGTCAGTTAATTGCTGCAGAGGTGGGTGGCATTCTGCCATATCTCCCATTGCCCTCTCCTTGTAAATTTCTTAGATCTATTTGGGGAAAGAATGCAAATTTTAGAATCTCCATTGAAATTTTACTCTTTGCTTTGATCATCTTCTTGCAGAGGACAAGGTAGAGGCCTGAGGGATTGTTAATGAACAATGAGGAACAATTCAATGAATTCTGATCAACTGGAAAAGAGCATTTGTTCTGAACAGAAATAAAAGGTGGATAAGATATAAAAATTAAAGTATTGTCACTTGTTCTTTTTTAAAATAGAAAAGACTTCCTTTCATTTCCGTTTTTGGGCCACACCTAATGGTGCTCTGGTGCTATTAAGACTTTGTACTCAGGGATGGCTCCTGACCACACTCTAGAGATCATGGAGTGTCAGGGACTGAACTGAATTCTAAGCTTGCACTCAAGCCTGTTGAGCTATCTCTCAGGCCCAAGAAATGGTTTACTTTAGTGAGTTTTTTGTTGAAATATTGAATGTAATCAAAGCAAAGAGAAAGTAAAGTGAAATTTATCAGCTACACAGGTGGGGTGGGGGTTTGGGGGGTGGGGGTAAAGGGGAGGTTTACTGTGGTTCTTGGTGGTGGAATATGTGCACTGGTGAAGGGATGGGTGTTTGAGCATTGTGTAATTGAGACTTGAGCCTGAAAGCTTTGCAACTTTCCACATGGTGATTCAATAAAAAAAATAAATTAAATAAAATAGAAAGAAAAAAGAAATGGTTTACTTTATATATAATTACTTTTCCTCACATTGAAGTAGTAACTGGAGTTTGAATAATCGATTTAATCTGATGGGGATTTCCATTAGCAATGGTGATCTTTTTTACTTTTAAAGTACTTTTTATAATGTAAAGGAATTTTGTGGTTTTCATAAGAAATGAAAACAAATAAAATATGAAACATGAATTTTACCAAGATATTTTTTGAGGTCACTTTTATTTTTTATTTGTACATTTTGGTGTTAGAATACTTATTATCCAATTATATGTGGAGGTTAAGAATTAATATGTGCAATTCTTAGTGGAGAATTAGTATTGTACATTTTTATTATTTCCAGAGAAAGAGGGGTCTGCATTATGTCTTTTTCTTAATCTTGTCGAATATTCAGCACTCTTCACAAACTCTCTATAACAAGAAGCCAGATCAAAAAATAAGTGCTTGGTTTATCAAATTAGTTCTTATAAAACCTCAATTGAAATAAACAGACGTTTGTTTATGAAGATATTCATGATCAAAATATGGAAAACCTGTCAGAAATTATATTTAACATAATATTTTTATGCAGCAAATAAATCACTAAGAGAGTTTTGGAAAGTGGCATTGATTTTCAAGTGATAGCAATATAGTTTTTACTAATATAGTTTTTCCTACTTATTTATTCTCTGCCAGAATGTTTACGTGAGGTTGTGTAGTCCTGGGCACACCATCTGCTCCTGTTGCCAGGAGCAGTAGCTTGGTGACTAGAGGATGCTACATGGTTTTATTTACAAAGAGATCAGTTAGCTACACACAGTGAAGCATCCTGTTTGTGGTTACTTTCTATACTCTCAAATTGGATAAACTCTCCTGCAAATATGTGCAATGCATTGGATGGAAGATTAGGTAAAAGAAAATGAAGCCAGTGGAAATCTAGTATAATCACATTATTTTAGTAATTAAGGGCATAGTCTTTAATCAAACACACTGGACTAAAATTTTCGTTCAGCCATTTTCGAACTCCATAACCTTGGAAAAGTTAATAACTTTATACCTTAGTATCCTACTTATGAATCCTAGATATGATAAAAGTGTCTATCTGTGAGGTATTCCATAAGTGATGCATATAAAACTCTGACTTATGTCTACCTTATGTCTACATCCAACCATCATTATTTATTTTTGTGTGCTTTACCAAGTTGGTTCTAAAGCACTTCTAAAATGTTATTAATGACCTTAAATTTAAAAAAAACCTGGAAAGATGTGCAGTATATTTTAACTTACCTTGATTTGAATTTAAGTAATTGTTTAGCCTCAAGATTATGCAGTTACCCATAGTAAATTTGAGAATAGTATCTAATTTCTTTGAAATAATTCAATATTATTTTTTCAGTTCAGATAAGTAAATGATTTTGAGAAATAATAGAGGAGGTAAAGTGCATGTCTGACATGCGACTGGCCCTGTTGCACACCCAGCAGCATATTGCCAGGTATGCCCCCACAAGTTCCCAAGCATAGCTGACATGACCAAAGGAATTCCCTGGCATATCAGGAAGACCTCATGTAGCACTACATCCTCAGGCCTGCACACTGAACTGCTGGCCTGTTAGGTCCAGAATCACCAAGAGAGTATCTAAAGGCTCATAAGTACTGCTTGAGAGACCCTCAAAGTAAACATGCATGAATGAATTAAATACACCACAATGCATGGAGTTTAAATATATTGCATTTCTTTTAATAATGCAAAACATCTATCAGGATTTTTTTTCCTTTTTGCAAAGAAGCAAAGAAGCAGGCGCATATGCTGTCAGAGCCCATGTGCTGCTTGCACCCACGCGGCATAGCACAAGTGGTGCCTGAGCACATGTGTCGCCCGCATCTCCCCTCTTCAGTTGCGTATTTTCATGCTTTCGTGTCTAATGCTAGGATGTATGTAGGGGCTCTCTCCACCCCTGCAGAAGTCCATGTTCTCTCTTCAGTGCGTTAATCATTCTCTCTCAATCTCCCCCTCCACACCTTAAAAATCCTCCAAATAAAATCACTGTCTGTCTACTCCTGAAATTCCTTTCTGCAAGGCAAGAGAAGAACCCAGAAACCCTGGGTCCTGGGTGACAGAGTCTGTTGGGGAGAAAGTGACTGTCTCATCCCCACTTCACATAAGTCACCCGTGGGGCTCACTGACATCATATATATAAGCAGGTAGGGCATTTGCCTTGCACACAGCTGACCCGGGTTTGATTCGTCCATCCCTCTAGGAGATCCCAGTAAGCTACCAGAGCATCCCCCTGACACCGCAGAGCCTGGAAAGCTCCACATGGTGTATTCTATATGACAAAAACAGTAACAACAAGTCTCACAATGGAGATGTTACTGGTGTCAGCTCTAGCAAACGATGAGCAACGGGATAACAGTGCTAACAGTGCAAAGAAGCAGAGTTTAAGGCAATAACCAGCAATATGAGAGAAAATACATGTGGGGAGAATAATTATGACAATTCAAACTACCTTTGCTTATTTTAAGGAGTGCAATTTCTCACTTGGAAACAGTCCTTATTTTTTATTCAAATAAAATATAAAAACCAACCATATATGCATAAACAACAAATTTACATTTCAAGAAAATTAATAGAAGTCAATCAATAGAATGTAGGCAACAAAAATTCTCTGTGGACAAATTCTATTTTTTTCTTGTGAAAGGAGTGATTATTAATTTTTCCCTAGGTAAGAATTTTATTCTTATAAATCACATTCCTTTTCTAAACATGATTTTATATATTTTTTGCGAGCAGTCCCAAGACTGTTTCAAGAACTGTTCTGTTCTTCAATATACCTTGTAAATTTAGCGATGTACTTCAATTGTTTGCTGTGTACAAATGAACATATTCCTTTCCAACTTTAATAGTTTCAATTATTATTTCTCACTCTTGTGGATATAGGAATTCAGATATCCTAAATAAAGGGACATATATTTTATAATTATGTTAAATATATAAATATGAACTTTTATAAATAATAACTCACAGTTCCAGAAGGCCAAATTTAAACGCTGGACATGGGAGTCTCCCGGTAGACAGTTCCACAATGAAATTGAACACATCATATTCAATCGAAGGTTTTGCCTAACCAATGTCGCTGTTGTCCCAAAATTCCAAACGGGATCAGTCCACCGTGTCCTTCTTG
The DNA here is from genome assembly GCF_027595985.1 of Sorex araneus. NCBI lineage: Eukaryota > Metazoa > Chordata > Mammalia > Eulipotyphla > Soricidae > Sorex > Sorex araneus. The sequence goes on from NC_073305.1 coordinate 105,438,924, forward strand.
CAAAATTCTACTTCACAGAGCAAGGAGAAAAGTCTCCAAAATTTAAGTCTAAGAAGGCAACTCCCAGAATGACCACCAACTGCGAGCTCTTTGGCACTATTCCAGTAACGTGGGAAGATGCTGTCCTTGACAACATCAACAAGGAATAAGATCGACTGGTTCAGCACCTCCATGACTGTGCGAAGAATGCCGAGAGTGAGAAAGCCACAAACAGATGCTTGTCTTTGGAAACTCTCGAGCGCATTTGTCAACGTGGTTTGGCAAGAGCCTCAGGCAACCACAAGCTAACTTCCATGCTCACAAAGCAGAGATGCAATAAAGGAAGACCTCAAAGAGAGAAGAGCAGCAGTGTTGGCCAGTGCAGCAGAAGCCGGGAAAAGTATTCGCAACGCTCGCCTGTCCTTCGCCAACTGCAAGACCAAGATGACTGCCCTGCGACGTCCTGATGGATCTATCACATCCTCCAGAAAGGCGATGGAGAGGAATATTTATGACTTCTACTCAGATCTCTTTGACAGCCATGTCCACCTGCCCATGTACCAAATTCCGCGGAATGGATATGTCGTTCCCAACTTTCTCCCTTCTGAAATCCAACACGCCATTTCCTTGGTAAGGACGTGTACAGCACCTGGTCCGGACAAGGTCAGACCCAAACACCTGAAGAATCTGCCGCCAGTACTCATCAATGCACTGACTCAACTCTTCAACACACTACCTGTCTGAATGCAAGATTCCATCTCAGTGGAAAGCCAGTAGGACCGTTCTGTTGTACAAGAAGGAAGACATCCACGACATTGGCAACTGTCGCCCAATCTGCCTGCTGTCTCTCATCTACAAGTTGTTCATTCATGTCATCCTGAATAGAATAGGCAGAACACTAGGAGAAGGACAACCATGCGAGCAAGCCGGGTTCCGAAGGGGATTCAGCATGATAGACCATACCCACACAGTGACCAAACTCATTGAAGTTTCTTGGGAGTTCAAGATGCCGCTCTGTCTAATGTTCATGGACTTAAAGAAGGCCATCGATTCTGTTGAGACTGAGACGGTCATTAAAGCCCTAGCCAAACAGCGCGTTGAAACTCAGTATATCAAAATCCTCCTCGAGCTGTATTGTGGATTCACCACCAGGATCTCACCTTTCTACAAGGAAGTAATCATTGATGTAAAGAGAGGGGTGCAGCAGGGTGATACCATTTCACCGGAACTCTTCAGTGCCGCCCTTGAGAACATCATGCGACGACTGGAATGGGAAGGAATGAGAGTGAAGATAGATGATCGGCAATTACACCACCTCTGCTTCGCTGATGATATCATTCTCATAACACCAAACATTAGCCAAGCGGCACAAATATTGACGGACTTCGACCATGAGTGTGGAAAGGTCGGTTTGCAGCTAAATCTCAACAAGATGATGTTCATGAAAAATGACTGGTCACTGAAGCTCCATTTGCTCTCAATGGAACGAACATCTCTGAATGCAGCAGCTATGTGTACCTGGATCGAGAAATCAACATGAGGAATGACTTGGTGCCAGAACTGCGCAGGAGGAAGAGAGCAGCGTGGAATGCATTCAAAAGTGTCGAAGAGGTGGTTAAGAGAACGAAGAACCTCTGACTCTGGGCGCATCTTTTCGATTGTACCATGCTTCCTGCACTAACATATGCCTCAGAGACCTGGGCCCTATGGAAACAGGATGAGAATGCTATTAGGGTATCCCAAAGAGGAATTGAATTGAAAGAGCTATGCTAGGAGTATCACATCTCACTCAGTGAGAGAAGGAATTCGGAGTTCTGACCTCCATCGACGGTCAAGAATCAGGGATGCTGTCTTGTTTGCCAAGGCATCAAAAATCAGATGGGCCGGTCATGTAATGCGATTCAGAGATAACCGCTGGACTAGAGCTGTTGCTGACTGGATTCCACAGGATGTCTGAAGACCTCCTGGCCGCCCACCAACTAGATGGTCAGATTTCTTCGTCAAATCCCTGAATGAATGATTTGAAGCTCTTCCTGTTCTTGGAGAGAGCAGATATCATTGGGCTGTACTAGCACGCGAAAGGGACAAATGGAGACTTTACTGGGCCTGCTCGAGCAGATTGAAGATCAATGGGATGACAAGTGATACAAGTGATACACAATATTCCTTTACAACACTCTATTATTATTTGTCATGCATATGAGTAGAATAAATAATAAAATAATAAATTATGTAACATCTACTCTAGAACTTAATGTGTTCCAACAACTATGGCAACCAAATGGGACCCAAAACACAATGGGGAAAAAAAGAGATTTCTTCACTTTCCTTTACTTAACTTCACCCATACAGTTTTACATAACAATGCAATGGAACAAAAAGTATAGGCAACTGACAAGAATTAGAATCATAGGGAATATGCGACTATTGTGATAGAGTGTAACATGAGCAAAGACCTGCAATTAATTGCAACTTATTCCAAACACTAAAAGTATTCTACTCTTTCGACAATTATTGTTTCTGAAATGCCCATTAGAAGATACCAGGTAGAACTGTAGGAGAGAAGAAACATATTATCACTTTGCATTCTATCTGCTCCTTGAAAGTTCATTTTTGTTCTTAGATCTCTACTAAAATACTATTGGCTACACAGAGAATCATCTTTCATAAAGATTTTATTATGTTCAACTCCTTTTTGTCATTCAGGTCTCATATCAAATAACTTTATTTATTTCACTCTATCTATAGCCACCACAGTTTTTTCTCAGTCTGATCATTTTGTCTATCATCAATAATACCTTATGTCTTCTTCTGTCCCCAACAGTGAAATACTGCTTAACCACTGTATGAGTAGTGCATGACTACATTAAGTACAGTAAGTGAATAAAAATTTTAGGAACTAAACTATTTTAAGGAAGTTTCTCATTCAGTGTAAATAATAAAGAATAATTGATGTATAATGGTCTTAGAGAGCTTGACTGATGTTGAATTGTCATTTAAAAATTTCTTCAGATCTTTTACTTTTGTAAAACTTCATTTTTGGGGAGAGGAGGAGCACTCCAGCTTACTCTCAGCTCTGCATTTAAGGTTCACTCCTCAAAGGCTTGGGGGACAAAATGGGGTGCTAGGGACCCAAACCAGGTCAGCCACATACCAGGCAAGTATTTTATCCACTGTACTAGCTCTCTGGCCTCATCAGATTCTTTTAAAACTGTTAGAATATGGCAAGGTTCTGAAACTCTAGGTAAGGGTTACATCTTATAAGAAAACAAGAGTGGGGATTTTTTTTAAATCACTGTTGCCCCTCTGCTTATAGAATAGTTGTATCTTTAAACAAAAGTTTTCTGAGTTAGTTGAAGACATAAGTCACTGTCACTGTATCACTGTCATCTCATTGATCAATGATTTGCTCAAGCAGGCACCAGTAACGTCTCCATTTGTCCTAATCCTGAGATTTTAGCAGCCTCTCTTTACCTGTTTTTCCCAGTGGTGCCATATTGGAGGCTCTTTCCGGGTAAGGGGAATGAGAACCACCAATGTTACTATATTGGCATATCGAATACACCACGGAGAGCTTGCCAGGCTCTTCCGTTGGGGCAGGATGCTCTCAGTACCTTACCAGTTTCTCTCAGATGGAGAACTAAGCTATAAGAGGTCGCGTGGCTGAGAATTCAGTGGCTCTCTTCCGGGAGCGTTGTTTTATAGTCTCTGAATGTTGGCGTTGATGGGATTACATAGCCCTGGGGCAGTTTGTGGGTGTAGCTACCAATCTACTGGAAAATGGGGTGTCTGGGTGGAGGAAGTCCCGTCCCAATCCGAACAGGCTTGGAGATCTCAGCCTCGGGTCCCACACACCTGGGTTTCTCGGCCGGTTCTTTCATCTGAATTAGTTAAAAAGATATCTGAGTTAGTTAAAAATTAGTTAGTTAAAAATCTGAAAGTAATGAATTTACATTTGACCTACCAATACAGAAACATTTTGTTGTTCCACTTAAATGACTTTTTATATTAGTTTTTGAATCTCAAAAGCACAATGATCCCATTCTACTACACATATCATGTTTTGTTTGGCTTGTTTTGTTTTGCGTTTTGTTTATTTGGACCACAACCTGAAGTGCCTTAGTTTTTACTAATGACTCATTGCTCAGGAATCACTCTTGGAGAGGCCCAAGGGGTGATATGTGGTGACAAGGCTAGGAGGATTTGATTGGCTATGTGCAAGGCAAGCATTTGAGCCACTATATTCTCTCCCTGGCATCACGGACCATGTTTTAATAGAATGAAAAATCCAGAGAATAAGAGACATGAACCTAACCTTCTTTCACACAGATTAAGTTAAGGACTGGCTTATTAAAGGGCTATCAGCTTCAATACCAGTTTCTTCTAGGTACACACAATAGAGAGATGCTCAAGAGCTATCAGTACATGTTGAGGCTGACAGATGCAAGGTTTATCCTAATACTTACAGAAAGCATGTAGTAAAGAATTCTAGCTAAAAGTCATATTTTAAAATAATTAAGTATCAAATTTTAATTATCAAGGAATACAGCAAAATATCTCATTCTGCTAAGAGATAGAAATAGCAAGCAAAAAGATGCACCAATACTTATATGTATTGATCAATAGTGAAATAGTTTCATCAAAGATAAGAACAAGATATAATCAATATCTAATCAATATTTCACTGCTATTTTGTAGAGATAAATTAACAAAATTGTAACTGTTTGAAGTGACTATTGTGTATACTTTTCAGATGGAAGCAAATTAAATAGAATTTTAAATCATAAAAAAATCTATTCATTACAGTAGTCCAATAAAGATCAAAATACAAACTAAGTAGAAAATATCTATTCAATATTTCTCAGGATGAATGTAAGAATAAAATAAAGTTGGGTTAGAGACATAGTACAGAAACTAAGATGCTTGTGTTGCATGTGATTCACCCCAGTTCAATCTCTGGCACCATCTTAGGAAGCACTTTTGGTCCCTTGAACCCCATCAGGAGAGATCCCTGAACACAGAGCCAAGAATAAGTCCTGAGCATCACTGGATGTGACCCTGCTCACAAGTAACAAAAATATGAGAAAATATAAAAATCAACAAACAAATTAATTACAAACAATGTGGAAAAAATGTGGAACTTCTCAACTTAAATATGTATCAGTATTTTAATTTAAGTATTTCAAAATAATCTTATTTATTCCATAATAAAAAAAAGCTAACACAGAATGATCCTAAGAATTTTTTTGTAATAAAAAAATAAACAATTTTTCTGAATGATGCATTCCAATCAATTAGTCAACTTCAATGAGGAGACTTAATACTAAATGACAACTTTATTAACTCAATGTTATCTATGAAAATTCAAACAGGATTTTTATAAAAACTAACAAATTTTCAAATAATTTTTAAAGTAAAAATTGAAGAATAATCTTAATATTTTGAATAGATATATAAATAATCTGTAGTAATATAAGGTAGCAAAACCTTATATTTAAATGCTTTAGTGCATGAAGACAATTTTTAGTTTGTTCATTCCTTCCTTCCTTATCCTCCTTCCCTCCTTTATTTCTTTTTTCTTTCTTTCTTTATTTCTTTTTTCTCTTTCTTTCTTTCTTTCTTTCTTTCTTTCTTTCTTTCTTTCTTTCTTTCTTTCCATTTTTCTCAAATATACTTCAGTTATTAATTTGTATTTTTAATGGGTTTTTTGGTGTTTTTTTTTTTTGTGTGTGTGTGTGCTATGCCCAGTGGTGCTAAGGGGTGACTCCTGGCTCTGTATTCAGGAATATACTCCTTGCTGCTCTGGAGACCATATGGGATGCGAGGACTAAAACTGTGATCAGCTGCATGCAAAGTATATGCCTTACCCACTGTACTATTGCTCCTGCCTTCAGTTATTTAATTCTATTGGTTCATTTTAATACCATTTTGTTGTTAATCAATTTTATACTCTTATATTGCACATATATTGGACCATCCAATACTAGTCACTTTTCTCTTGTTATATTGTTTTGCATAATCCCCTTGTCCACATGCAAAGGGCAAAATTTCATTTCATATCTAACTAGCATTCCACTGTATAAAGTGATTACATATTTTTTATTGCCTAATGAAGTTTATTAGCACTTTAAAATCTACTCGCTTAAAAAATATAGTTTTGAAAGTGGGAGATATTTAAGTGAAAAATATACTGAAAGACTATTTCATTAATCCCCAAAAGGTATTTGACTTGTTTTTTAGGATTGTGCTATTTGGGGTACTGTGGTAGCAATTCCAGATTGCTTCCTTCCAGCCATGTCTCTCTCATTAGAGATCTATTTTTTTTTTTTTTTTGCTCTTTTGGCTCACACCCAGCGATGCACAGGATTACTCCTGGCTCTGCACTCAGGTATTACTCCTGGCAGTGCTCGGGGACAATATGGGATGCTGGGAATCGAACTCGGGTCGGCCATGTGCAAGGCAAATGCCCTACCTGCTATGCTATTGCTCCAGCCCCAATCATTAGAGGCTTATAATAATTATAGAAAATACAATTTTACACAAGGTTTCATTTAAATCAATGTCCAACTGTGGTCAGATAACTATGTTTAGTGCCTCTAGAATACTTTTTTGGTATTTATTTTGTTATTTCATATTATTTTATGATTTTTTTTTCTGTTAGTGGACACTGCACATACAAAGTAAAAGGAAATTTTTGCCACTTCAAAGGACTTCTAGACGAAAAAATCAGAACAGTTAAAAAAATATATTTGTGCTTCAAAAAGACTGCTGAAAAGCATAAGAGGTCCAGCTAAGATGAGCAATACTCTAAGGATAAATGTAGAGTTCAAGGGCAAGAAAGAATTGTTTCCAAGTATGTTTATATAAGAAAAAGCTACAAAGACAGCCCCAAGCTATATGTACTACACCTATTTTTTCCATAACTGAGACAAGTACCCAAAATCTAAGTGGCAAACTCTCAATGATATGTGCTTCCAGAAGTATCTATTTATATAAAAAAAAATTCTTATTTTTGTCAAGACTTTCTCTTTTTCAGAAAAAAATTTAACCAAATCTGTTTCTATTTCAATGGCAAATGAAAGAAAAACATAAGCCTGAACTTTGTGGAAGAATAGTAGTAACAACAAAGTCAGTTTCCTTTTAAAGATCAGAGAACGTCAGCACAAAATTTGGATATTGTAAAACCATTAGAAATTATTTAAGAAAGACACACACATGAAGGGGACTAAGAAATAATGTAGGGGAAGACACTTGCCTTGCATGTAACTGACACTAGTTAGATTCCTGTCAGGGTCTCTGGCACCAAATATTAGTCTCCCACGCACCACGAGGAGTGATCACTGAACACAGAGGTAGGTGCAAGACCTGAGTACAGCCAAATGTGGTTCATGGAATAAAACAAAATCAAACTAAACTATGTATAAAGGGAATGGAAATGTTAAACAATAAACTATAGCGTACAGCATATATTACTATTTCGTGTTTGCTTGCTTACTGGTTTGTTTGCTTTTTTTGGAGAGTCATTCCAGGTGGTGCTCAGAAGTGAACTCTGACAGTGCTTGGGGAACTATCTGTGCCAGGGATACAATAGACCTTCCATCTGAACTATATTTCTGGCCCATAAACATATTTTAAATGAGCAGATTTATATCTGTGATAATGAGAGAGATGTTTACTTCAATTTAATATAAGGGCAAATTATAGAAAACAAATTTATTTCAAAGAGACAGAAAAAAGTGCAAGACACTATGGCTTTCGGGGGCTGGAGCGATAGCACAGCAGGTAGGGCGTTTGCCTTGCACGCAGCCAACCCGGGTTCAATTCCCAGAGTTCATATGGTCCCCTGAGCACCGCCAGGGGTAATTCCTGAGTGCATGAGCCAGGAATGACCCCTGTGCATTGCCGGGTGTGACCCAAAAACAAACAAACAAACAAAAAGACACTATGGCTTTCAGTTCACATTACATTTAGTTTAAAGTCTTAAAAATTATAGACATAGTGAGTAATTTGGTCACTGTGTGGATAGAGTAGATTGTGTTGAATCCTTTTCGGAACCCGGCTTGCTCACATGGTTGTCCTTGGTCTAGTGTTCTGCCTATTCTATTCAGGATGACTCGAGTGAACAACTTGTAGACACTGGACAACAGGCAGATTGGGTGATAGTTACCGATGTCATGGATGTCTCTCTTCTTGTACAACAGAATGGTCCTGCTGGTTTTCCATTGTGATGGAACCTTGCATTCGGACAGGTAGCATGTGAAGAGCCGAGCCAGTGTATTGACAAGTACTGGCAGCAGACTCTTCAGGTATTCGATTCTGACTTTGTCTGGACCAGGTGCTGTACACGTCTTTACCGACGAAATGGCATCAAGGAAATGGCATCTGCCACCCTCTTGTTTGCAATTTTAACCAGTATTTTCTACCTTCAAAAGGCTAAGAGGAAAATTTCTAGGCTTCTGGCATTCAAAAAATGGACAGGATAGTTCCATTAGATTAAGTCATCTTACTACAAAGACCAAAATATAAAATTATTAAATCACTGTTCCTATCTGAAGATGGTGTGTGAAGCGGCTAACTGTGACTTCCCCCTTTGCCTTCATATTTAACTGCTGAATGACCCTCAAAGCCCAGTTTAATATGACTTCAGTGTGTAGCCATATTATTCACAACCAGTGACTGAATGGGGTGGGTCTGGGAGTGGAGTTTTTGCTACCAAAAACTTTAAGAAGGTTTATGTCATCATCTTCTTCCTCATCATCATCAATTATTCTAATTTTAAAGGTACTTATATGAAGCCATTTTATCGTGATTTGTTTTAAGTCATATGACTTAAAACCTACCTCAATACCTACCTTTATCCTGTTGTGCACCAAACTCTGATTATAAGATTTTATACATTATTGTTGAAAATCCTGTTTGGAAGATGTTTCTAGTTGAAGATTCATGAATTAGGGTCCAGAGGTTCCCTTTTTGTTGTTTGGATTTTTGAAATTTTATTTGTAGCACTGTGATTTACAGTACTATTAATGATAAGGTTTCATGCATATAGTGTTCCAACACTCACCCTCCACCGTAATGTCTGATAAGTTCAAACCAGTCAATGACAGCTCCACTGTACTGAATTTGAAACCTTTATAAAAACACATTTCTATTAATATATGACATTTTATGGTCCGTGAAATTTTACTTCCAATAGAATTTGAATATTTTTGTAGCCCTTATATGTCAATAAACAATAAACAGATGTACTAAATACGTGATTTTATTTTAATCACTAGAGAAAGGGCTGAAGATAGATTGAGTCTGTGTAAGTGTTTCACATGCAGGAGGCCCAAGCTCAACCTGGAACCTCAGGGTCCTGTGAAAACTGCCAGGAGCGAGTCCTAAGCACAGAGCCAGAAATAATCCTGGAATATTGCCAGACATGAAACTCCCCAAAGTAATAGGAAGAATTTTAAGTAGCATGATAAATATTTACCTTATCAGAATGGATAAAGTATATATGTATAATAGTTTTCAACAATAAAATATATACACAAATATATATGTGTGTGTATATATATATTTGATGCCTTCCTTAGAATAAAGTTTTTTATTCCAGTTAAGAATTATTAATAGTCCTTGAAATAATCATTCAGTGGCTAAGTGTGACCCTTTCAAGTCTGTGGCCACAAATTCAATTCAGATTGCTACCACATGCACCTTAATTGAAACTGGCAATTCTGTTGTTTGTTATCTCCTATGCTGCAGGAGGTGTCCAGCCACATTGTAGCAAACGTCTGCAAACACTACAACCTGAAAAATTGTGCACAACTGAAGAGTTTAACTTTCATAAGCATGTGTACATGCACTACAGCTAAAAGAAGTACAACCTTGGGGATGACCACAATTAAGTGTGAGAGCCCCAAGATCTGATATGCAATATCAGGTGAATATCACATTGAAACATGAGGGCACCAAAGCCAAGAAGGCTGTGTGATCTCCAAACCCATTATTTATATAATGTACACAAGGAAGAAGGAAATTTTCATTGACTAGGGGACAAAGCCAGCTGTGTTCACAGCTTATTCTTAGCTACACACTCAGGAATCACTCCAAACTGGCTAGAGGGTCCAAATGCGGTGCAGGGGATTGAATGTAGATCAGCTGCATGCAAGACACATTACCTACTGTACAATTACTTCACCCACACAAAGAGAAATGGTTTTTCAACAACATTACTTGCAAGATTAAACAATATTTACCTAAAAGAATCATTGGTGGAATTGCTGTTCAGAAATTAAGATGGCTCAAGGAGAAAGAAAGTGATGGAAGCCAAAAATAATTGGTAAATATTGAGCAGTCTATTTTGCTGGTTAACACTGCTGGCAGAGATAGACTTTGAAAAATATTTTACTGTTATATGACCATGTAATAATATTTGGATTTTATTCATCCCAGTTTGAAATTATGTTTAATTCTATGCTGGCAATAATTAAATGAATGAATCCCTTTGTGGAAATCAAATATAATTTCTTATAGTGAGATTTGAAAAATCATATTGGTATTGGAAATGTTTATGAAAATTTTACTGATCCTGGTCTGGAGAGATAATAAAGAAAGTTAGATTCTTGCTTTACATGCAGCCAACCCTGGTTAATCATTAGCATGACAAATGATCTCCTGAAAACTTCAGGAGATGTCCCTAAGCACAGAACCAGAAGATATACCTGAGAACAGCCATATATAGAACCCAAACCAAAAAATAAATAAATAAGAATAATATAAAATATAATTTGGGAGCTGGAGCGATAGCACAGCAGGTAGGGTGTTTGCCTTGCACGCAGTCGAACCGGGTTTGATTCCCAGCACCCCATATGGTCCCCTGAGCACCTCCAGGGGTAATTCCTGAGTGCAGAGCCAGGAGTAACCCTTGTGCATCGCCGGGTGCAACCCAAAAAGCAAAGTAAATAAATAAATAAATAAATAAAAATATAATTTGTCTGGCCTTGCAATAATTTTTCTCAATGCAGGTTGTCAGAATTCTTAGTGTAGCATAGAGAATGTAAGAAACATTAAACAAAAGACACATTTTAAAAAGGATCTTGTAATAATCACTTGTATCACTTGTCATCTCGTTGCTCACCAATTTGCCTGAGTGGGCACCAGTAATGTCCCCATTTGTCCCTGTCACATGCTAGTGTTGCCCAATGGCATCTGCTCACTCCAGGAACACGGAGAGCCTCAAACTGTTCTTTTAGGGTCTTGACAAAGAAGTCTGACCATTCTCATAGGTCAGGCGTTCTTTTGACATTCCATGAAATCCAGTTGGTAACAAACAGCTCTAGTCCAGCGGTCATCTCCAAATTGCATTACATGTCCAGCCCACCTGATTTTCAATGCCTTGGCAAATGAGGCAGCATCCCTGATCCTCAATCCGAAGTAAGAACTTTGGATTCCTTCTCTCACTTGAGTGAAACGTGATATTCCAAGCATAGCTCTTTCGATTCTTCTTTGGGATGCCTGAATAGTGTTCTCATCCTGTTTTTGTAAGGCCCAGATTTCTGAGGCATATGTTATTGCAGGAAAAATGGTTGAGTAAAAAAGATGTGCCCCGGGGCTGGAGTGATAGCACAGCGGGTAGGGTGTTTGCCTTGCACGCGGCCGACCCAGGTTCAAATCCCAGCATCCCATATGGTCCCCTGAGCACTGCCAGGGGTGATTCCTGAGTTCTTGAGTGCATAAGCCAGGAGTGACCCCTTTTCATTACTGGGTGTGACCCAAAAAGAAAAAAAAATGTGCCCAGAGCCTGTGGTTCTTAGTCCTCTTAGCCAGTTCTTCAACGCTCTTGAATGCATTCCACACTGCTCTCTTCCTCCTGCGCAGTTCTGGTGCCAAGTCCGTTGTCATGTTGAGTTCTTGACCCAAGTACACATTCAGAGATGTTCATTCAGTTGAGAGCAAATGTAATGTAAGTAAATAGTTTGTTTCTCAGGAACATTGTCTTCATGAGATTCAGCTGCAGTCTAACATTTCCACACTCACTGTCAAAGTCGGCCAGCATTTGTGCTGCTTAGCTAATGTTTAGTGTTATTAGAACGATGTTATCAGTGAAGCGGAGGTGGTGCAATTGCCAACTATCCTTCTTCATCCCATTCCTTCCCATTCAAGTTGTCGCATGACGTTTTTGAGGGTGGCACTGAAGAGTTTCTGTGAAATGGTATCACCTTGCCGAACCCCTCTATTTACATCTATGATCACTTCTTGCAGAATAGTAAGATCCTGGTGGTGAATCCGTAATACAGTTCATGGAAGATCCTGATATACTGAGCTTGAACACCCTGTTTGGCTAGGGTTTTGATGGCCACTTCAGTCTCAATAAAATCAAAGACCTTCTTTAAATCGATGAACGTTAGACAGAGCGGGATCTTGAACTCTGGCAAAACCTCAATGACCTTGGTTACCATGTGAATAGGGCCGATCGTGCTGAATCCTTTTCAGAACCCAGCTTGCCTGTATGGTTGTTCTTCATCTACTGTTCTGCCAATCGTATTCAGGATGACTCGAGTGAACTACTTGTAGGCAACGGACAACAGGCAGATCGGGCCATAGTTGCTGATGTCATGGAAGTTTCACTTCTTGTACAACAGAATGGCCCTGCTGGTTTTCCACTGGGACAGAACCTTGCATTCAGACATGTAGCATGTGAAAAGTCAAGCCACTGTATTGACGAGTACTGGCAGCAGATTCTTCAGGTGTTTGGGTCTGATCTTGTCTGAACCGGGTGCTGTACACATCTTTACCAGTGAAATGGTGTGTCAGATTTCAGAAGGTAGAACACTGGGAATGACATATCCGTGCTTCGGAATTTGGTATGTGTGCAGGTGGACGTGGATATCAAAGAGATCCGAGTAGAAGCCGTGGATAACCTTTTCCATTGCCCTTCTGGAGGATGTGATAGATCCATTAGGATGTCAGAGGGCAGTCATTTTGCTCTTGTACTTGGCAAAGGACAGGTGAGTTTTGCAAACACTTTCCGCAGGTTCTGCCATATCAGCCAACACTGCTGCTCTTCTCTCCTTGAGGTGCTCCCTTATCGCTTCTCTGCACAGCTTTGCAAGTTTGGACATTAGCTTGTGATTGCTTGAGGTACACGCAAACCACGTTGGCGAATGAGCTCAAGACCAGTGGATCATATTCCTTGATGTTGTCAATGACGGCATCTTCCCACATTGCTCCAAAGAGCTCCCAGTTGGTGGTCATTCTGAGAGTTCTCTTCTTAAACTTTGCAGTTTAAACTTCTTAAACTTTTTTCCCCACTCTGTGAAGTAGAATTTTACATGAAGGAGATGGTGGTCTGATCCCATTTGGAATTTTGGGACAACAGCAACTTTGGTCAGGCAAAACCATCAATTGAATGTGATGTGCTCAATTTCATTGTGGAGCAGTCCACCGGGAGACTCCACGTGAACGTTTAGTTTAGATTTTGCCTTCTGGAATTTTGAGTTACCATGGATGGTCTTGGTCAACATGATGAACTCAGATGGTCTCTCATCCTGTTCGTTCCATTCTAGGCCGTTGGTCCTGATGTGGAGTTCTTCAGGCAACCTTCTTGGTTCTGTCTTGTCATCAAAATCTCTGACAAGGACCTTGTAGAAGGTGTTGTCTTCTTTATAGAACTTCTCCAGCTCCATGTAGAACTTCTTAATTTCTTCTTTGTTGTAGTTGGATGTTGGTGCATAGACAACGAAGATAGAAACTGCCAGCAATGAGCCACATATATTCAACTGTAAGCATCTGATTCGGGTTGCTAGGCATTCGAATGAATCAATGCTCATTGTCAAGTTCATGTTGATGACAGACGATACTGACACCACCAACACCTCTACTGTCACATGTTCTGAGGAACAATTCTTCTCCGGTGTCGAAAATGCTTGATGTGGGGCTGGAGCGATAGCACAGCAGGTAGGACATTTGCCTTGCATGCAGCCATCCTGGGTTCAATTCCCAGCGTTCATATGGTACCCTGAGCACCACCCAAAGTAATTCCTAAGTGCATGAGCCAGGAGTCACCCCTGTGCAATGCAGGGTGTGAGCCAAAAAGCAAAAAACAAAGAAACAAAGAAACAAAAAGCTGCTTGATGTGATTGATACCTTCTCATCTGTCAGTCCAGGGATGTAGTTCTTGATCTTCTGCACTTGCACCATCAGGTCCTCAATGGATGCTTCTGATGCCAGTGTAAGTGTGTTGAAAGTAGAGACAGTCATTTTAGTCCTTCTTCATTTTGGCAGCCTAGTTTGGCCCTGAAATTTTATCAGTCTCTCCTTGCTCTCATCCTTCCCAATGCTGCCGTATTGGGGGCTCTTTCAGGGTCAGGAGAATGAGGCCCATTATTGTTACTGTTTTTGGCATATTTAATATGCCACTGGTAGCTTGCCAGACTCTGCCATGAGGGCAGGATATCCTTGGTAGTTTGCTGGGCTCTCCAAGAGGGATGGAGGCTTTTAGGGCAGCCTGTAATCGCCCTTACAGGTGCTCCCACTCTATCAAATGCAAGATTTTGGTCGACTTTGATGTTGTAACGATCTGCACGCTGAAAAACACACACCTGCCTGCGTCTCTGGGCAGCACCTTTTGGTTCACTCTTCCCCTATTGGCACCATTGCCACCCCCTGCCATGATGAGGTGGTGAACCATCAAGGGTCTTATAATACTATTAGAAACAATATAAATTTTACACTTTTTCAAATAGGACCACATAAAGTTAATTATAAGTGCAGCCAAGCATCAGAAAATGTCAAAATTTATTTTACCTACTGTTTATGTTATTATTTTATCTGTCCTAATATTGAACCTTTGAAAATCTAGAACTCCCTAATCACTGATTCAAGTAAATAACTGGACAATAAACAGAAGCAAACTTAAATGTTTTATGCTCCCAGTGACTCTTTAAACCGAGTAAGTTCTTGCTCTGACTCCCGAACCAAAGTAAAATAAATACAATCATCAATGGAGAAACCTGCATGCTAATACACTGCCCTGTGACTAATATGGTTGAAGAAGATGAGTAAAGGAACCTAATATTCATCCCTTGAATTTTTTAAGGTTCTCTAGAAACAGAAGCAATGGAATATTTATAGATATGAGATTTAACTATGGGATTGATTTTCATGGTCATGAAGATGGAAAGCTTAACACTCTCTAGTTCAAGCTAAAGAACTTTAAAATCCTATGGGTAATTCAGTTGAATGTTTTGAAAGCATGAGAACACGGAGAAAAATTCTGGAATCCAAACCCCTAATATATGGGAGCTCTTACGTTTCTAAGTTTGCAAAGATAGATGTTCTCCACTAAAGAAAAAAAATGTATGTATGTATATATGTATATATTTAATCCAGGCCTTCAACAAATTTGAAAAGAGCCACCCATATTAAAAGGGGCAGATGATCTTTACTAATCCACTGAATTAAAGGTTAATCTTCCTAAAACCATCAGGATTATTTTTAATTTTTTTATTAGTGAATCACCGTGAGGTACAGTTACATACTTACAAACTTTTCGTGTTTGCATTTTAGTCATACAATGATCGAGTACCTATCCCTCTACCAGTGCCCATTCTCCACCACCAATGTTCCCAGTATCCCTTCCAGCACCCCCACCCCACTCCACCCCACCCCAACCTCACCCTGCCTCTGTGGCAGGCCATTCCCTTTTGTTCTTGCTCTCCTTTTGGTGTTGTGGTTTGCAATAGAGGTATTGAGTGTCCATTGTTAAAACCATCGTGATTGACACTAGAATAAAAATTTACCAGATAACTGGAGAACTTATAGATCAGTCAAATAGACATATAAAGATAACCAGCACTCTCTTTTACTCCACGAAGTATAACATTAATGTCGGATATAGAGCTCAATAGTCAGGATAACACACTTTTATGCAGGAGGACCAGGTTCTATTCCCAGAGCCATATGATCCCCTGCATTCTGCTGAAAATAACCTTTGAAAGTCCTCTGAGTCAAAAGTAGCCCACAAGCACCATTGGGCATGGCTCTAAAACAAAAATAAACCACAAAAATTAAACATTAGCAATATCACATGTTGGTTAATCCTAAATATTAATACCATCAATAAAAACAAGAGCTACAAGGAAGGGTGTTCTAATAGTACACTCTTCCTGTCCTGTGAAGAAAATAAGTGGACTTGGGAGATTGAATTTATTATCATAAGCTCAATTAGGTAGGAATTCAATGTCTGATGTTACTTCACATTATACTGTCTTCCAGGGTATATCAACAAAACTCCTGGCAAATTACATGAAAGTATTGATCTTGAATTTTCTCAATCTCAGAACTCAATTAATGTCACAGATTCTTTCCTTTAAATCAATAACATTGTACTATATTATCACTAATTTTCTTCAGTAACTCTGTGCCATTCAGGACTTTTTTATTTTCTTTGCAAGACTATTAATTGTTCTGCTACCTATACAATTGAAATCTCATAGAACCCAGTGAACAGAAAATAGTAGATCTGCCAAGTAGATAACTTGGAAAGTCACTATTACCAGAGGGTTATAAATGATCCTCATTAAAATTCAAGGACCTAATTTCTATATGAGCTTCTGGATAATTTAAAAGTTTAGAAATTTTGGAATAGTACTTCTAAAATGAGAAATAGTTTTCCTAACCTTGAACTCCCACAGCAAATGATATACAGTCTATTTAAAGCAATATATATGTATATATGTTTTGATATGTTATTAGATTCATTTACTGAGTACTTCAACCTCCTGTCATAATTCACATAAAAAAGAGAGAATTTTAAGTGTAATCTGTGTTTTACACTTGTAGTTCTCTCACTGGGAAATGACTCCAGGAATTCAATTTTGCTCAAAATATCTTTGGCATATCCATATATAATATGTTATTTAAAATAAGTTTGTAACACCAGAATCCCATAGATTGGGCCAAAAATTATTCAGAGTAATCTTTATCTTTCAAATAGTTCTTGGCTTGGGACGGGGGATATGACTCAAGTAAAGAGTCCATCCTAGCACATGTGAGTTTCCTGACTTTGATCTATGACACAGCAGTACCCCTAAAACCCTTAAATCACTGGATATATATATACCCCTGGTGTACCCCAAGTTCCGTCAGTGACCTAATCACCCAGAACCACTTACCTTAATATCAAATGTCAGGTTAGCTTTGATGGAACAAGCATGATCTTATAGGAAGTTCTCACTTTACTTCCTACACTGCCCAGGTCTACTTCATTTAGATCTTAAAAAGCAGTTCTTGGGATTCTGTGGGGCCTTAATAGAGTCTATACCATTGATTACAGAACTACTTTACTAGGTATTTTGAGACTCCAGTTCTGAATTTGATTTTATTAAAGGTAGATATCAGACAAAACAAATCAGACATGCTTCTTAGAACTACATCATGAAATTAAAACAGGAATAGAATTTGGGAGCTTAAGTGTGACACTTTAATATGTAGCTCATGCTCCCTACCATTGAATTTAACTATGCCATATTCCACTCCTCCCTCAACCCAGAATAGCAGATATAGAAACATGTAAATAAGAATCAAATAATTTACTGAAGGCCTTTCATGTGACCCGAGAATCAAAGAGCAGTGCCTTTCAGCCCTACTTACAGCTAGAGTTAAAGGGTATATTACAATTCTTACACATGAGAAGGTTTGGTAAAACAAAGATCAAGGAAATATATGTTTAAGAGATGATAATTTTTTGGACAAAGAAGAACTTTGAAAACTGGTATTCACATGGTTGTTTGATCAAATGAATAGGAAAAAATATGGGAATAGATTTTCTGAATGAATTCAGTGTGAGATTGTGCTCTATCTATTTAAACTGTTATCAAGACTCCCAGTGCAGTAGGGATTCAGAACTCTGGTGGATTTTTACCAGCTTCTTTGCTGGTCACACTTCTTTGCCGAAACTTTTTATTGCATGGCCAATGGATCTCATGACCTTGAGGACAGCAAACAAATTACTACTTCGTGGTCCACAGTTTCCAGTCTCAGCTGAACATCTAATTTTCTGGTATCAGTGAAAGAGAACAAACCTCATAATTTATACTAATTATACTACACATTCACTGTGGATTTGTATTTTCTTCCATTGGTTACATGCTCTTCCAGAAAACTTCAAATCATTTAAGATTGAAATTTTTGAATGGAAATAAGATAGGAGTTAATTCCTAATAATATTAAGATGCTACCTAATTAGAAATGCAAATTGACTGAAAAATACAGGCTACAAGTGGCAATAAATGTTACTAGGAGTTAAATTGCTCATTCTCAGATCTAAGTGAATCTATCATAATTTTGTGTGTGGACACTGCATCTGATTCTTAGGACATAGCCATGATGTGTAAAGATTTAAGAATCTAAAATGGTGTAAAGTATGAAGTAAAGAGATGAAGAGTTTATTTGTCCTTTTCAAACTTTTCCTGTTGTACTAAAAATATCCTTTAGCAAAATTAAAGAATTGTGTGTCCTAATTATTAAGGAAGGGGCTGGAGCGATACACAGCGGGTAGGGCGTTTGCCTTTCACGCGGTTCATCTGGGTTCAATTCCTCCATCCCTCTCAGAGAGCCCAGCAAGCTACCTAGAGTATTCTGTGGGCACAGCAGAGCCTGGCAAGCTACCCGTGGCATATTCAATATGCCAAAAACAGTAACAACAAGTCTCACAATGGAAACGTTACTGGTGCCTGCTCAAGCAAATTCATGAACAATGGGACAACAGTGACAATTATTAAGGAAAAAGATATTTTTGAGGAACAAATATCTAATATATTTAAAATATATAGTTATTTTATATATTTATACATTTATATAAATATATTTTATATATTTAGTATATTATATAGTAAACACATATTTAGTATATAATAATATACTAAATATTATAGGATATCTAGAAACCAAATTCTTCTCTAGGATACCATATTTTCTTGCACATATAATAGTAAAACTTATTAGAAGACTAAAGAAACTTAAGGAAAAACTACCGAATTATGTGTAAACACTTAAGACCACTAACAAATTACATTCTTCAAAAATGAACAGTGGTTTTTATCTGCCTTTTCATGAATGACTTTGATATTGGATATGGTAAAAAAATAAATTGAATTACTAGAGAAATAGTGAAGTACTAGTAAAACAAAGAGCATAGAAATACCCAGTAATGACCTTATAATAATTATAAAATTATATTTCCACTGTATGAATTTCCTAGAATAATATAACTCAAGAAAACGTTTATGTGCTAATGCTTTGAGGACAGAGTCAGTTCAAGAAAGGACTAATGAAAGAAAAGAGATGAAGAATGATAGGTAACAAATGTGCATTTTCCATCTTTCACAGTTTATCAAAAGAATACAGCTAATTTCTGGATGAAGGGAAGTTGTAGAGAGCTCATGTGGAAACAATGTCTAGTCTAATGTGGACCAGAAAAGAACACAATTAATTTGCTAGTCTTTACCATCTCCTGACTCCTTATGAGAGAGTTTAACTCCTTGAAATGTAACAGCCATTTTTCTTTCAGATTATAATAACCACCACTCTAGATCACCCTTAGAAAAGTTAGAACCATTGATTAAACCCAGACACCAAATTTTCTATCACTTGTCAGCACTGCTGATTTACTGAAGCAAGGCAATAGCCCAGCTATTTTTAAGTAGGATGGAACAATGCGTTAGTGTTACATGAGGTAAAGTCAGCAAAGTCAGAATGTTGTGGACTCTGTATTCTGAAGAAAGGCAGATCCTGAGGTCAGTTATAGCAGGAGATGAGAGTACATTGGGGTTAGATCAGAAAATTATGACTGCACTAGAGGCTGAGAAATGTCTACACATGACTTTGTCCATTCAGTCCATGAACAGATTAATATAATTTTTTAAATTTATTTTTTCTTTTCTATTTTTTATTTTATAAGTTAGTTCACAATATTTGATTGCATTTAATATTCAAACAGCAATCCCACTAGCATTACACCTTCCCACCACCAAATTCAAGACGTTTCCATCCCAAGCCCCTATCCCTGTCCCAAAACACAACCAAAAGTATATATTTTGTATTGTCTGTTATGAAGAACTGCTGAATATGCTTACAAACAAGTGATCATACATGAAACAGTGTGAATATTGTTGTATTTTGGCAGGAACCATTAAGACATTCTATAGGATGTCACTAACATGTTGTTAAAGTTTGGATGATATGAGCTTTGGTATATATATGAAAATATGTATATATATATATATATATTTCCCTCTACGATTTGTTGACTACTGTCTGAACCCCATCAAATATGGTGTGGTTATTATGGGTAATGGGTAGGGGTTGTCTTATGATGTGCCGTGGCCACGCAGTCCAGTAATACGTTCACTCATATGTGAGGCTTGGCCAGAGCCTGTAGGGAGTGGCCTTGAGTGTGGCAGCTGTTGGGTTGTGGATGTCGGCTGTCGGGGCTGGGTGGCGTGGGGAGGGCTCTCACCTGCCCCTTCTGGGGCGCCTCCAGTGAAGCTGACTGGTGAGGAGTCTGGTGGCATGACTATGGGGCCTCATGTTATGCTCCCTTCTGGGAGAAGCAGCCTTGTGATCTGGATGGTGGCCAATGATGAGATTATCTGGCCAGATTATTATAATCTTTGCCAGCATGTTTCAACTCATTTTCCTGCTCCTCTTTTCATTGATGGTGGGAAACTCTAACAATTTAGTTCATAGTTTATAAAATATTAAAATACTGGAGTTCAAGTAGGAATAAGAACACTACAGTATCTGAACTTAAAACAGGTTGCATTAACTACTGCAATTTTTATTAACTAAACTTGGATATAAAGAAAAGTAAATTATTTTTTACCTTTGTGCATTAATTTTGTGATAATTTATATTATTAGAAGTTTAAGATTCAACGAGGGAGTATGTTTAATTAGAGTAGTAAAATGTCTGACTTGTAAACATTTCTCTTAAATGCTCCGGTGAATTTTGAGTATCTCATTCTGGCATGGAATACTTTTGTGTGTCAGATATTTATCTCCCTAAAGCAGTAGGGAATCTTCTTTTTGTATCTTCTTTAAATGTAGAGCAGACTTAGACCATCTATTCACTAGCAAGGCACAAACACAAGAGTTTTTCTTGGTACAAAAAAACAAAGCTAACATAGGGCATTCAGTGAAGCAAGGAGCACATTGTACATGGTGAACGGACAAGTTCCAACAACTGTGAGCCAGACTGAAGGTCTAACCTAATGCCATCTTTCTGGAGTGTAGTTACTATGCAACAATGCAGCAATGAGAAGAAGAGTTAGTTACTGGTGAAGTCTTGGGTAGCAAAATGTGAGTATGCTTAGCTAAGGATCCAACTCCCTTGCTATTTCATGTATTTTATGAGTTTCCAATTTTCATTTAAAACAGTTTTCCTTCATACTAATAAACCTCATTAAAGTTTAAGTTAATTTTATATATTCATTTCTAGATAATTTTATTTTTACATTAGTTTTATAGCTAGACAGAGATGCTACAGATTTTTTGAGTTGAGTTTCTTTGATAAACACTCATACCTGGTAAAAAAAATTTTCAAAATATATCCTAACTGAAATATGTTAATACATAAAGAAAGTTTTCAAGGAAAAAGTATAAGTTGGACGTATTTTAAAAGCCATGGGCTATCTGACATACTATGTGAGTTTTCAATAAGCAGATCATACCCTGTGAAGACAAAGCTAAATCATTTGCATTGGTAAGCATCATGATCATGATCATCATCATCATCATCATCATCATCATCATACTGTTGATCGTTGGATTTCTCGAGAGGTCTCAGTAACGTCTCCATTCATCCTAACCCTGAGATTTTAGGAGCCACTCTTTACTCATTCTTCCTAAGGATGTCACATTGGAGGCTATTTCAGGATCAGGGAATGAGACCCAGCATTGTTACTCGTTTTGGCATATGAACACACCATGGGGAGTTTTCAAGGTTCTCCCATGTGGGCAGGAAACTCTCACTAGCTTGCCAGGTTCTCCCAGAGGGAGAACATGCTATAAGATGTTGCACAGCCGAACATGCTATAAGATGTTGCACAGCTGAAAAGCAGCCACTTTGAGCTCCAGAAGCTTGGTTTTAAGTCTCTGGATGTTGGCCATCGATGGGGTTACACGACTCCGGGGGCAGTCCCTGGGTGTGACCGCTAGCTACTGGAAAATGGGAAATCTGGGCAGAAGAGGCCCAGTTCTGATCCGAGCAGGCTTGAAGGTCTTGGCCCTGGGTCCGACACACCTGGGTTCCTCTGCAGAGAGTCTCTTGCCCGCGCACCTGGCTGTCTTCCCCAAGGCCCCTCGAAATGGGTGTGGTCCAGCTTCCCTCCCCACCCTGAGCTGAGTTCCTGAGGCGAAGACCTCCAGAGCCTAGCCACAGCCATGCTCAAGGCCCCTCTCCACATGTTTAGATGAGCCTCACGCATGAAGGAACTGTCATTGATAAGCAGTAATAGAAATTGTCACCTATGGCATTCTGTGCTCCTTGCTAATGCAGTTCGAAGGAACGTAGCCATTAAAATTTAAATTGTGCATTATTGGATATTTGTATATCCCAAACAGATATATTTTAAATTACAGTAAATTAACTAAATTACCTTATAAAGGAACGTTTTAATAATCAAATTTCCCAAATGAATATGATCTGTTACTGAAATATCTTAAAGTGGCTCCAGTCTATACTCTTCACGTTTATTGATGAAGTCTTAATTTCTCCTATTGAGTTGCTTTTTTGCTGTACTACATCACCAGTTATCAGAGATATTGTGGATGAAGAACTTTTTATTAATAAGTCAGAAGAGAAATTCTGATTATTTAAACCTGTATTTAATATACTTGACATTTATTTTCTGCTATTTATAGCAAAACATCTTTTGCAACTCATTTTTGTCTCTCATCAGAAAGTTAGTGAAATGATGATGAACTAAATAAGCAGATTGTAGTAAAATAGAGTCATATGCCACTTAATGAGATTTGAGTCAAGGGCAGACCACATATATAAGTGTCCAATAAGCTTTTATGCAGCACGATAGCACTGTCATCTGGTTGTTCATCAATTTGCCCAAGAGGGCACCTGTAACATCTCCATTGTGAGACTTGTTGTTATTGTTTTTGGCATGTAGAATATCCAAATGGGTAGCTTGCCAGGCTTTGCCATGTGGACGGGATACTCTCAGTAGCTTGCCAGTCTCTTCGAGAGGGATGGAGGAATCGAACCTGGGTCAGCCACGTGCAAGGCAAGCACCCTATCAGCTCTGCTATAGCTCTAGTCTAAGCTTTTATGTATAGCCTAAATATAAACTATTTTCTTTAACATTCTCACCTCAATGAAATTACATTAGGACACATTGTTCTCAGATACAGTGTCCCTTTTGTTTAGTTTCACATGACTGTTATTTGTTACATGTACATTCTTTCCCCTAACCATCCTAGTTGCTTTCATAGGATAGTCATGATATTGGAAAAAATAATATTAGATATTAAAAAATAGCACATCTGATTTCATAAAATACATATAACATGTTCAAATTAGTGCCACACTCTGCATTTTTTAGGGGTATGTTGTAGGTTTATTACCTCAGGCAACAAATTGCACTGATCTGCACACATTCACCTACATATTTTAAATGATCGTTACACTATTTTTAATGCCTAGTATATGTATAGTTTCTGAGTAAATATTTGGTATGATATTACTGTTTAGGGAATAACAACAAGAAAAATTCTGTTTATAATCAATACCAACACAATAATAAGCAAAACTAAATAATGCATATTTTCAGTTTATTAAACCCCCATGCTGAATTCATGCTTTCTAGAAATATGAATGATATTTATACATGTACATAAAAATTGTACATCATGGTGTGAATTGTTCCTTGGGTAGTTTAAAAAACATGAACATAATGAGTGTTTTGCATTTCATTGTGTAGATATACTATTTTGAACAGCTGTTGCTAGCTATCATGCTACGGAATTACATAATAAAAAATGTTAAGCTAAAAAGTCTGCTATATATTATAATGCACTTATTAAAAATTTAGAATAATATTCAAAAATTTTTTAAAGATACTAGAGAATTTTATGTTTCTGAACTAGGCCTAACATTTTTTCCATTTATTTGTGTTTTTTGTTTTGTTGTTTCTTTGTTTTGCATTGGGGCTACACCTTAAATTCTCAGGGTTTTTTTCCTGGCTCTTTCTTCAGGAATTAATCCTGACTATGCTAGGGGTAGCATATGCAGTGCTAAGGATTGAACTCTAGTCTACCATAAGCCAGGCAATACCTAACTCTCCAGTCTTAGGCATCATGTTTTTGTTTTTTTTTTTAACCAGAGAGTTTCTATCAGTTTACATTCCAATATCT
Organism: Sorex araneus; assembly: GCF_027595985.1. Taxonomy (NCBI): domain Eukaryota; kingdom Metazoa; phylum Chordata; class Mammalia; order Eulipotyphla; family Soricidae; genus Sorex; species Sorex araneus. Next base: position 105,463,316 of record NC_073305.1, read on the forward strand.
GGTTATTATAGTTACAATTTTTGTGAAAATATATTTTATTTTCTATTTAGATTTTTGAAATGTACAAACTCTGTATTTGATTTGTGTCTTGAAGCATCAAAATGTAACAATTGTTACTTCTTTCTGGGGAATCGCCATCACAATTTCTATGTGTTTTTAGAATTTTCTTATTAATTTGCAAAGGTAACTCATGGTATATTAAGAATAATAGATACTCATCATCAGATGTACATGCTTTCTAATTTTGGGATTATTTTCAGTAACCGTTATTACATATTTAATGCAATATTTTAACACTTTCATAAGTTTTATCTCTGATTTTTTTCTAGATACCACCCCCAGAAACAGTGTGGAGGAGGATCAATAGCCATGACACTGTATCTAGTGGCCCAGGGGTATCTATGTAAAGGCCAGTAGCCATATCAGGGCCTCACACATTGTAGACATGTGCTGTTAGACTTATGTCTTTGATCCTGTGTCTATCAATTTTTTTGATTCAGTTGTTTTGTTGTTGGGATGAAAAGATAAACTAAATGGCTATTATGGTTACTGCTACTATTTTAAAGTTCTTCTACACTTACTAACCTTTTGCAGACTTATAGTCTGTTTAGATAAATTTTGGTGTAGAAGCTCATGTAAAGCTTTAATAAAATAAATAATCTCTCCCAAATCCATTCATTGGTTAAAATTTCCTCTTTATTAGTTATAACATACCTAATATACAACATACTAATTGTTTAAAGACTTTTATCTTGACACATTGGTTTATCTATTTCCTCAGAAAAACTACATCTAAATTATGATTGATGTATAATGACATTTCTATTTCTAAAGAAAAATGTATCTCCTTATTCTATTTTTTCTCAGATATATCTTGGCTCTCCTTGCATGTCTATTTTCTCATTTGATCTGTAAAACTGGCCAATTAATTCTCCAATAAAAGAAATTATTTTGGCCAAACTTGACTTAGTTCAGAGATTACTCCTGGCTCTGCACTCAGGATTGCTCCTGGCAGTCTCCATGTACCATATGGGGTACCTAGAAGTGAAACAGGGTTGGCCACATGTAAGGCAAACACCCAATACACTATATTATCAGTCTGACCCCAAGAGTTCTCCAAAACTTTGTAAAATTATCCATTGCACTTAATTCCATTGAAATATTTCTTCAAATAGTCAAAATATCTTACACAAATTTAGAAAATGCTCATCTACTTATTTTACATAGTAATCATTTTAAATTTAATATATATAACATATTAATTACTCTATATGCATATTTATGTGTATATGTACATATAAATCTTAATTCATATAAGAATATATGTGTATAAGGAATGTCTAGAGAGGAATGTAAATATATATATATGAATCTATCTCATTCTTGTACTATCATTTGATTACCATCCTTACATGTAAAATTTTCTCAAATGTCAATCTATTTGGGGTATGGTAGTCAACTTAAAATTACCATATTGATATTTTATTTTATAATTATCTTTAAAATATGCTGATGAATTTAATTGTACAATTTTAAATATTTCAATATTTATGAGGTTAATTTTTAGTTTTGTTCTAATTTCTTTCAAGCACTGGTTTATGTTTTATGTTAATTTTGTGAAATTTTATAAATACTTTATCATTTTAATATAAATAATTTACATGTCACAAGAAATATCTTTTATTTTAAAAAATTATTTCTTTCCTTTTATTTAAAAAACTTGTAAAAGTCTTGATTTTATAATTTTTATTTTTACTATTTTTTATGGACTAGAGAGATAGCACAGCAGTAGGGCATTTGCCTTGCACACAAGCGACCTGGGTTTGATTCCTCCATCCCTCTTGGAGAGCCCTGCAAACTACCGAGAGTATCTCATCTGCACTACAGAGCCAGGCAAACTACCCGTGGCATATTTGATATGCCAAAAACAGTAACAAGTCTCACAATGGAGATGTTACTGGTGCCCGCTCAAGCAAATCGATAAGCAATGGGATAACAGTGACAGTGACTATTTTTCATGAGTTTATTTCTGAGATAATTTATTTTCTCAATAATGATTTAAAGATAAATTATTTTTAAATTAAAATACAAATGTTTAGAAACACACTTGGTTTAGTGTAGTTTAACTTTATTTACATATACTCTACTTCCTTCCCTTGTTTTCAGAGCATTTAATTTTTGTTTGTTTTTTTTGGATCACACCCAGTGATGCTCAGGGGTTACTCTTAGGAATGACTCCTGGTGGTGCTAGAGGGGACCATATGACATACTGGGATAGAACCCGTGTTGGCCACATGCAAGATAAACACCCTGCCCACTGTACTATTGGTCCAGCAGCCATTTAATTATTTGAGAACAGGATATAAAACAAAACACAAGTTTCACTTCATGGTATAATTTTACAGCCTTACTAACTATACCTTCACAATATTCCAGATAAAAATTTTAGGACATTTTACTTCTACATTTTTATGAGTATTTGAGGTCTGTAAAACATTCTTTTTAATTATCTGTAGAAAATTTACTTGAAAAAGAGAACTCATTGTTAATATACAATGCAAAGCAATTTTTTTCTTCTATAATAATTTTAAATCACTCACAAATAACACTTTACTCTTTGGGTTAGTCTTATTCCACTTTTAAAGTAATCACTATGTGAATATTTTTCAATAAGAAATTTTTAGTATTTCCAAGAAAATAGTTCTGGAGACAATCTCACAAATAAATGGTCTTTGATTATAAATAAATGGTCTTTGATTACAGATAGCTAAAAAAGAATAAAGACAAAACAAAGCAAAAATGGTTCATTATTTACTAAAGCCAAAATGTGAGAAAAATGTATATTTAAGATAACAAAACAATTTGAAAAATGTTTTCCTTTTTATATTTACTTATCAGTGTAAATACCTAGTAAAGGAATATCACCAAGAGACTGCACACAAATCTTCTCTTCATGCTGACAATCTAATAGGGAGATTAGATAATCATCAGTGCATAAGATCTAATGGGGAGCAATGAAGTATACTAGGAATCCCTCTTAGTGTTATCTACACATGCCAACTTTGACAACGCATGGTATATCCTGACAGTAAATGGAACTACTGTTTGAATAGATTGCTATTTGCTTTTTATGGAAATCTATTATAAATGCATAATCATTATAAAAGTGTTAATTTTTACTATAAAATTGTTTTTTAAGAGCTAGTTTTGAAAAAGTCTAGCAAACAACATAATAGTTTCTCTTGTGTTCAGCACTTTTAGACTAAAATTCTTCTTTAACAAAAACTATTCTTGTTGTTTATATCTCTCAGTGTTTCTCACATATTCTAAGTGAAATCTTTGCTAAGGAGCCTGCTGACTTCTCACGGGACTAAACAATACTCCAGTCAATATTCTAAATTTTAGGGCCAGTAGTTAGGGCAATTGCCTTACACCTGGCTGACTGTATATCTCCCCTCCAAGACTAAGTCCTGAATGTAGGATCAGGAGGAAGCCCCAAGCACTGCTCTGGGTGTGACATCCCCAAATCCAAAGAAAAAACTAAGCAAAAGAAATTTTACAGTTGTTATATACACATGCCAGGAACAAATGGAGATGTTACTGGCACCCACTCAAGCAAATCGAAGATCAATGGGATGACAAGTGATACAAGTTATTATATGAGCTGTTTTGGTATTTGGTTGATTGCTTTGGCACTATGCTGAGCGGTACATTGTGCTACTCTCAGCATAGTACTTGGGGATCAATCCCTGGTGTGATAAGAAAAGTCTTTGGTGCCAGGGTTCGACCCCAGAGCTCCTGCTTGCAAAATCTGGTTGCTGCCCTTTGACTGATCTCCTTGAGCCCAATGTACAATGTATTTTAAATTAGAGGTTGAGGCAGGACAGAATTAATCAGTGAATATTTGAATTTTAGCTTATAAAGGATTTTAATCAATCTTGAAGATTTACTGAGATTTTATTTTCCAATGTTTTCAATGTCAAAAATAATTAATCTTAAAAATGTTTCATATGGTTATCTTTTTTTAACTTAAAATATTGTCCCCCAAGCACTGCCCGAGGTAATTCCTAAGCACAAAACAGAAGTAAACCCTAAACACAGGAAGGAAGGAAAGAAGGAAGGAAGGAAGGAAGGAAGGAAGGAAGGAAGGAAGGAAGGAAGGAAGGAAGGAAGGAAGGAAGGAAGGAAGGAAGGAAGGAAGGAAGGAAGGAAGGAAAGAAGGAAGGAAGGAAGGAAGGAAGGAAGGAAGGATAGAAAGAAGGAAAGGAGAGAGGGAAAGAGGAAGGGAGGAAAGGAGAGAGGGAAGGAAGAAGGGAGGGAGGGAGAGAGAGAAAACAGAGAAAGGAAAAATTGTAAAATAAAAAACATTAATAGCAAACATACACTTATTTGAAATGGTGCCTTACAGAATAGCCTTTCCATAACTTGTATCTCTTTCAGAATCACAAAAAAAGAAAATCTATACTCATGATTCTTGAAATTATTTAATCTCCTAGTAACTAAATTGGCATCTTTTTTTCTGAGAGATACTACACCTCATTTACTACAAAATAATAAAATAAATGCTGTGCTTCCTTATTGTGTGTGTGTGTGTGTGTTTGTGTTTTGGTGACACCCAGTGATGCTCAGGGTTTACTCCTTACTTCAGGAATTTCTCCTGGTGGTGCTAGGACCATATGGGATGCCAGGAATCCAACTCGGATTGGCTTCGTGGAAGGCAAATGCCCTGCAAGCTGTACTATAGCTCTGGCCTCTCTTATTCTTTTTCTTAATAAGCTACAGCTATTATACAAGGTAGCTAATAACAGAACTCAGATCTATGTAAATCAGTTCTTCAAGGTACATTTTTCACAAAGTAAATGACATATGTTAAACTTTGTGTTAATTAGTGAAACCACATGAAGTGAAGTCAATGGTGATGAACTTCAATGGATCAAATTTGGAAGAGGTCACATTTCAAATAAAAGAACTCTGCTACTTTTAGTAGGTTTTTTTTTTTTTATATCAGTCAGAGCTGCTATTGCCTGACTTCAGAAAAACATTGAGTAAAGTACAATCTCCTTCATCTAATGAATTTATTTACCATGTTTTCAAGTTAAAACAAATAACATTTCTTGAGCAAATTACCTTAAAAAAGTAAAATAATAAGAGTTAGCTTCAATAATTTTTACAAATTACAATATACTGAAAAAAATGGTTGAACTGTATAGCCTCTGTCTAACTATACATGGAGAATGGGGAATGGAACTTTGTGGGTTAAAATAAATACCTGAGCAAACAAAACGCACACACTAGATGAAAAAATTCAAATTATTGTACCTAACTTACCAAGTTATTTCTTTAATCTTTTCTAAAAATACAGTAAATGTAAAAAAAAAAAAAAACAGGTAAAATGTAGCAAAACTCCAATAGTCAACATTCCTTAAGTAACTAAAAAAGTATGTGTCTACTTTGAGGGAAAATAAGGTTGTCTGAAAACTGTAATTGTGACCAGAGTGTTCTGCAATTGAAGGCAGAATGTTTGTGGAAAAGAACATATAGTGTCTTTGTACTTTGGCATCTATCCATAGATTTGGGCTTACATGACTTTGAAAGGCAAACTATTTTTTTTATAGCTAAGAGATTTTATTCTAATAGCTATAATTACAGTGCTTGTTTGTCGAAATGAAAACAGAAAACAAGTATACAAAACAGTTGATTACTAATCGTGTATTGAAAGCAGTAAGAGGTTCCACAACACCAAATGGACCAGTTCTGAGGTTTCCCCCAAAATAAAGTTTAACAGCTCCAGCTTCTTCAGTGTTTATCAAAATACAAAAGAAAAAATAGAGGTGGTTGTTTTTGATGGCAAATCTGACCCTTGCAGGTTGAGGGAGGGAAAGCATCTGTTGTGGGTGCTCCAAAGGTGTGGCTTTAAAGTGACCAGCCCTGCTTGCCTGCCCACACTCCTGCTGGTGAGACCCAGCCAGCCCAGAGTGAGCACGGGAATAACAGGGCTTTCCAGCCACGCTGACCCAAAGGAAGGCCCGGGTCCCTGTGGGAGGTCCAAAAGCAGCTGGCCGCAGCCCCCCAGCCCATCTCCTGGATGACCATTTAAGCACAAATACAAGCACACACGCTATGGACACAAGATGACCCGACAACAAATCACAGGGACCCTATTGTGACCGTGCAGAATGGATCGTCTCACATTCCCGACAGGAAACAGGACCACACTCAGTCAGGCCTTTACTGCGGAATCTACACAAGGCACATTTCTCCTTTCTGTGTTCAAGTGTTCTCCTAATCTTGTATTTTAATTTTTTTTTAAATGCACTGAGTTTGGGTTAAAAACCAACCCAAGATGGATCTTAATACAGATTTGAAGCCCAGAGGAGGTGCACCGAGCCTGTCTGACACAGCAACTCCTGAAGGCTGCACGTGCCTAAAATCCCTTCTCGGTACTAACAGTGTGTTGATTCTCTTTTTACAATAAAAAAAGCTGAGTAATATTGCATAAGAGTACCAGAAACTGCCTCATTGGAAACAAAAACTATTTACATTAAATCAAAACCCAGTTGCAGGTGCGTCTGCACATTTACGGCACGGTAAAGCACACTGTGACCAACCATGGAGACAGCTCCTGGCACTCACACCCCAAGGCGCAAGTTTGCCACATGAGAGAAAAGCGAGGGCGGAGAGGGGGTGAAGGGAAAGAGAGGAGTGCCGGCTCACTCCTGGTTCCGGAGCTGATTGGACAGCCAGTCCAGTCCCTCATAGAGCCCATCCCCACTGGTGGCACAGGTGGCCTGAATGTACCAGTTCCTGTGGCGCAGGGAATGCAGGCCCAGCTTGTCCGTGATCTCAGCCGCATTCATGGCATTGGGGAGGTCCTGCTTGTTAGCGAACACAAGCAGGACTGCATCCCTGAGCTCATCTTCAGCCAACATTCTCATGAGCTCTTCATGGGCCTCGTTCACACGCTCTCTGTCATGACTGTCAACCACAAAGATCAGACCTTGTGTGTTCTGGAAGTAGTGGCGCCACAGAGGCTGGATCTTGTCCTGGACACCCACATCCCACACGGTGAAGCTGATGTTCTTGTATTCCACAGTTTCCACATTGAAGCCTATAGTAGGAATGGTGGTCACAATTTCACCCAGCTTCAGCTTAGACAGGATGGTAGTCTTCCCTGCAGCATCCAGGCCCACCATGAGAATGCGCATTTCTTTCTTGCCAAAAAGACTTTGAAGAGGTTGGCAAAGATATTCCCCATACTTGTAGATTGGTGGGAGCAACACTGGTCAGAAAAAAATCCTCACCCCGGGCGGCCGCTGCGCTGCTGCTGCTGCTCCGAGCCAGGCGTTGGTTTCGCTCCCACCGAAAACCATACTATTTTTGACCTTTTTGTTTGTTATTAAAAATGTAGAGTGGGATTCAACCTCTCCTGGACTTAATCAGAAGCTATCTTATCCTGTCCAAAGTAGGAAATTGACTGGATAATAAGCACAACTTAAAGAAGGTCTGAGAAATTGATGAATCTTGATATGAGGCGGATAGGTCCCAAACATTAACAAGACTGCCTTTCTATTTATATCTTTCATTTTTCTTACCACATTTCGCAATCAAGCAAGCTTTCTCCAAAAGAGCCTGAAAGCATAGGCTTTTCAATTTCTTTAGAGATTCAAATTATTGCCACCATAGTATATCAAACATTTAAGTATGGAAATGTTAGTATCCAAGATCTATATAGCACTGACAAAACTTAACAGAAGAACCTAATCCTGCCAAAAAAATAAATGTGACAAACTATGAACAAAAACTTTCTCAAAGAAGACATACAGATGGCCAGTAGGTTTATGAAAAAGTGTTCTGCATCACTGGTCATCAGGAAAAATGCAGTTTAGAACAACAATGAGAAATCTCCTCACACCATTGAGAATGGCACACATCAAAAAGAATAAAAACGATCCGTGTTGGCAGGGATGTGGGGAAAAATAACCCTCATTCACTGCTGGTGGGAATGTCGACTGATCCAACCATTTTGGGAAACAATAAGGACTCCTCTCAAAAACTAAAAATTCAGCTTGCATATGACATAGGAGTTCCAATTCTTGATACCTATTTCAAAGGCCCCAAAACTCTATTCAGAAAAGAGTATTTTTGTTCTTTATGTTCATTGCAACGCTACTAACAACAGCAAAAATTTGGAAACAACCCATGTCCAAGAACAGATGACCAAATAAAGAAACTATAGTACATATACACAATGAAATACTACTCCACTATAAAGAATATAACATAATGCAATTTGCCACTAATGGATGTTAACTAGAGGTTATCATGGTGAGAGAAATGAGCTAGAAGAAAAGGGATGCAAAATAACCTCTCTCATATGTTAGATATAAAGAAACATAGTAAGGAATTAACAAATGATAAGAAACAACAAATTCTACGAATCGATCTATGGAACAAAGTTCATTGTGGGAGTGAGATGTGGTTTATGAATGACTGAGGGGAAAATCCTGGGACAATGGTGGAGGAAAAAGGACATTTTGGTTGGGGAGAGGTTCTAGTGTTTAAACATTACATGCATTACATTCTATCATTTGGAGTATTGTAAAATTGCAAACCATAGTAACTAAATTTTTTTTTTACTAAAATCTTTTAAATAAGCAACTTAGTGTTTTTTGTGAACAATTATTAACAAAAATTTCTGAGAAAGCATTAAGATTAGATTAAATGGATGTCAGAAAGTAACAGATATGCCAATTAGACTAGAGTTAGACAAAATAGTAAAACTAGCATTCCTGTTGGAAAGATATGGTTAAACTGTCAAAATAAGCAATTACCCCAAATAAGAACCTGTTTTTAAAGGTGAAGAGTGCTTATGAAGATATAACATACCATGCTCATAGTAAAATAAGCAAGGTAAAGATAGTCCTAATACTTTAGGATGTATTAAGAATTAGGGTATATTTAATCTTATCAAAAATTGAGAAATGGAAATAAGTTCTACGTAAATAAATTTAAAACTATTAACTTAGTTACCATGTTAATATGGTTAAACTTTTATGAAATAGTAATATAAGTTCTAATAAACACATAGTTCTAATAAAGTTTTATTTTTAACCTTCTTTGCTATGGGATATAACTACAATAAAAAGACAAATCAGATGCTAGAGAGATAGTACTATAAATAAGGCACTTGCCCAACCCAGGTTTGATCTCAAGCATTCTATATGGTCCCTCGAGCCCACCAGGAGTGACCTCTGAGGACAGTCAGGAGTAATCCCTGAACATATAATGGTGTGTCCCCTCTACTTCCAAAAAAGAAAAAAAGAAAAATGAGTGTACCAGGGAGATATGTCAGTTGTAGAGCATATGCCGAGCATGTTATGTGCAAGAATGGGAGTTTGTCTGAGGTATCAAATGTCCTCCAAAGCACCTCTAGGTGACCACTGAGTAACACTTAGCTGAGTTATGCCAAGAGTGGCACTGGGCCCCCGAGCACTGCTATGTGTGGCTCCTCTAAAGATAAAACCTATAAAAGACCACCATAATAACAGAACAGTGAAGAAAATGTAAAAGCATTCTATCCTCATGCAATGGGATAATTAAAATTATATTAGTGTTACCAAAAGAGATATAGAAAATCAAGCAATCTCTATCAAAAGAAAACAGATCAACATAAATCAGATATTTATGTTGAACTATTGTACGTACCAATTATTAAAGCAATCCAGAGGATAAAGAAAATAGATTGTCACACTTAAAACTATTACTAAAATAAATAAGCATAATAATGATATGATATTATAGTTCTTTAGAGCTAATTCATATAGTTTTTGTACTCAAAGCCATAGTAAAAAAAGAAGAGTGATATTGTCATAAAAATTGAAATATGGGTAAAATAAGTATTTGGGTAGAAAACACAAAATTAAATTCTCTAATATATTAAAAGTTTAATTCATGACAAATGAACACAAATAAGAACATAAATGAAAATAATTTATATGATAAATGTTGTTGGAAAAACTATATAACTACATTAAAATGAAATAAATCACTTTCTCACCCAAAGCACAAAGGTTAACTCAAAATGAATATGTGACTAGAATATAAAATCTCAAAACTATAAAATGCATTGAAGAAAACTGAAACTGGAGAAACAGACTGGAATTAATCTGTTTGCCTTGCATGACTAAACCAGTTCAAATATTTAGCACCACATTTGGTGCCCTTAGTAACACCAAGGTTTTCTCCTGAGCACAGAGTAAGGAATAGTCCCTGAGCACTGTAGAGTATGGCCCAAAATTAAAACAAACCAAAATAAAATAGAGAAAAGCATAAGTAAGATACTTTTTGATATTGGCTTCTATGATTTGGGGGTTTAACTCCTATGGCAAGGGAAAGAAATGTGATTGTTGGGGCTGGAGCAATAGCACAGCAAGTAGGGCAACTTGCCTTGCATGCGGCCAACCTGGGTTCAATTCCCAGGATCCCATATGGTCTCCTGAACACCACCAGGGGTGATTCCTGAGTGCAGAGCCAGGAGTAACCCCTGTGCATGGCGAGGTGTGACCAAAAGAAGCAAAACAACAACAACAAAAGAAATGTGATTATGTTTAGTAAAAATTCTTCTAAACAGCTAAAGAAACTATCATCTAAATAAAGGAATTCTACTGAGCGTCCTATGTTGCATACTATGTACCTAACAAAGAGCTAATGTTGCAGAAATATTTTAAAAATCACAAAATCCAATAACAAGAAAACTACAGCAAAGCTGGACACTTATCCAAAGAAGACAGACATAGCAAGCAGACACAAAAAAATATGCTCATTACTACTTGTTTATCAGGATATTAGATCGGCATTGTAACAAGTTATCACCCTGCCTGTGAGACTGACCTACCTCACAAAAGCCAGAAACAAGTGCTACGGGAAGAGTTGAGATTAAGGAACCTCACATACTTTGGATGGAAATGCAAACTGATATAACCTCCGTGCAAAGAGTATAGTTATTTCTCAAAACTTTAAAAATAAATAGACCTTATGATCCACCCTCAGTTCTACACAAAGGCCTATCACACAAAGACACAAACACAAAAATTTAAAAGTTATCTGCACCATCTGTGTTCTTTAGAATAATATATATTATAGCCAAGATGTGGAATCAACTCAGATGCTCAATGAAAGATATGTAGATATGTGCAACATATATGTCATATATACGTGCCTGATAGGACACTAGTCAAGTATAAGGAAATATGAAATATGTCTTTTGTAACAACACAGATCAAACTGTTAGAAAGGTGATGTTAAACAGAATCAAACAGCAGGAAAAAAAACTGTACCAGATGATCTCACTCAATACATAAATTAAAAAGTAACAGAGCCATAGGCAAACTCTCACACTGGAGTTAAGGTTACAAGAAGAGGGAAGAGGATTGCAAAAGAGCAAGGGGCAGGGCAACATGTTCCAAATGTGGTAGGAATATCATGGCACTTGGATGTTGTGTATGGTTTTGTCTTAGGAATGAAATCCCTAAAAGGAATGCTACTAAATAAAAATATGCTATTAAATAAAAATAAACTAAGCTACTAAATAAAAGCAAAACAAAGACTTGCTACGACATTACTTAAACATAAGAACTGTATCTTTTAAAGTAAAAGTAAATATGGAACATTAAATTCAGTTAGTATCATCAAGTCCATAAATGTGAATTCTTCCATTATAATTTGATATAATTTTTCTGAAATATTTAGATAAAAGCAAAATAGAAACATAAAATGTAACTATTAGAGAATGTGAAATTATTCTTCAATGTGCAAAGGCAATTTGTATAAAAATTTGAGACACACAGAACATCATAACAAAGTCCCAAAATGAAGGAATGTACTAAACAGTGGGTTAAGTTTATTTCTATAATAAAGGGCAACCATTCACATTTGCAAATGCTATTTATAATAAGCTATTTTCTATCGAATACATGATATATCTGTAGTTATAATTTTTTAAAATATACTAAGATAGAATTAAACATAACAAATGGCTATTGCTATTTGTAGGCATAAAATTGCATTGACTGGGTCCATAGCGATATTACAGTGATTAGGATGCTTGCCTTGCATGTAGCTGATCTGTATTGATACCCACATCTCATATAGTTCCTGAGCAATAAATAAGATAGCTTTAAAATTTTTTAAATGAATAGTTTGACAGATGATAGATTTTTTAATGAAATATATATGACATAATTATGACATATAAAGCAATTTATGATATTAGTGCAAAACAGAACATCAGAACACTGCACATGTTAAGATCAGTAATCTTAACAATTATATTTTAAAATATCATTTCTATTATAAATTGAGTACTTATCAAAAGTTATTGAAAAATTGAAATATTTAAGTAAAAGAATAAAGCTGTACCTTCACTTTATGCCCTAAACTAAAGCAAAAAATTCACATTAAGTAAATGAAATAAACCAATATTATAAAATTTAAAAAATATAGGTAAACATTTAGTTTTGGGAGAATTAACAGTCATGTTCAAATTAATTAGAACTAATATAGATTTAAAGTATATAACACAGTAAGTAATATGGTATCTATAAATAGTTAGGAATATATTTATATCAAATATGAGAAGAATAGATATAGCCTCAGGAAATACATTATTTATAAATTTGCAGTTTTTCCTCTCGGAGAGCCTGGCAAGCTACCAAGACTATCCCACCCGAATGGCAGAGCTTGGCAAACTACCCATGATGTATTTGATATGCCAAAAACAGTAACAACAAGGGGCCTCATTCCCCTGATCCTGAAAGAGCTCCCAGTGCAGCAGCGTTGGGAAGGATGAGTAAGGAGAGGCTGCTAAAATCTCAGGCTTTTCATGTTCCTGGAGTGAGCAGCACCATTGGGCTACATTAACATGCAGGGATGAATGGAGACATTACTGGCGTCTGCTTGAGCAAATCCGTGAACAATGGGAAAACAGTGATACAGTGATAAATTTGTAATCCAGGTAATATCATGAAAAACAGGGTAAAAATAAAAATACAGATATACTGATATAAAAATGATATATTTATATAAAACTTTTCTCACCTTACCTAATTCTCATAGTGTAAACAATTTTGAGATATAATAAAGTTATTGAAATAGAAAAACATTATCTATATTTCACTGCTAAATATTATGAAAATTATTAATGTCGGTGATCTGTGATGTCAATAGTCTGCTAAAGCTACCTCTAAAACAAATATGGAAGAAAACATAATCATTCTTCAAAAAGCAGAATTATTTTATCAAACATAAAATATGAATGTTTCACAAAATGTGAAACTTCAGCTCAGAATTGTCTGTTAGAAGTGGGTAGCCCTTGGAATCTGTTTTCAGAAATGGTGACAGTATCAAGTCTCACAATGGAGACGCTACTGGTGCCCCTCGAGCAAATCAATGAACAGTGGGATGACAGTGCTACCATTGCTAACTTCTGAGATAGTCAAATTAAATGTTGACTGAAGCTTAAATACTGATAGAAAAAGGTAAAGACTAAGACATGACTCACTTACTGTCACCTATGGTCACATGGTATAGTGTCTCTTGATAGGAAGTCCTTAAAAGTACTGAATCCATTCATATGAAGCAGTATGATGAGCATGAAGTGAATGTAATGGCTAACTTAGACCAATAGCTAACAAGAATGCTGAAATGCAAAAGTAAAAGAATGACAAGATGAAAGTTCTAATTTTTTTTTTGCTCGTATCAGAATCAGAAAAGCAAGGATTTTCTTTGTGCTAAATAAAATTTCTTATCACTTCCAGTCACAGAGCTGAAAATGCCACACGCAAAAATGATAATATACAACCCTCTGACAATTTACAACCTGGGCTGAATCACAGCTTTGGAAAATCTCTTATGTAAATGTCAAAAAATAAATAGGGTGCCAGAATTGGAATCAGGAATCATGGAAAGCTATGCATTCTTTAAATCAATCATTTTCAACTGGATATGTCACCAATCACAGAGATTTTCCATAAACATGGCAAAAGTAGAGCACTTTTGCCTGAGAAATGTGACTGTCACTTTTCACTTGAGTAATGGTGATTTAAAATGCCTTCACAGGGGAAAAGTCTATACAAATAAGAATGATTTCACTTCTAGTGTCCTTGGCATTACAAATGAAAATCCATAGATTTAGGTAAATAAATTTTTTGTATCTGACTCACCACCTTTTGCCAGCTGTAAAACTCTCTGTCCTCCTAGTCTCCTGACCTCTCTAGATCTATTCTAGTTTTTTTTGAAAGATCCTTTACCAGCCCTACCAAAACATTCCATTTGAAAAGTGAATCTAGAGTTACCATCATGACAAAAATGAACAGTGGTTTAAAACAAAATACAACTATTTACCTCTCAGTAGTTCATAAATAAATTTTCTGCAACTTGAAATGTCCAATAGCATTCCTTCATGGGCACTAGCATTCCAAGCTCCAACTTTGTATATCTTACCTCTATTTTAATGTAGTGTCACATAGTCTAAGATAATATTTTAAGCTTTAGCGCCAACTTTAATTCTAGTTAGCTGAAAGAATAAAGAATAGTAACCCCCTACCCTTACTTTTAAGGAACTTCTCTGGAATACAGTGAACACTTATGTCTTTCACTGGCTAGACTTAGTCAAATAGTAAGGTGAAAGAGTATATGTTTGCTTATTTTTTTTTAATTTGAGATAATAACTATTAATACTGTGATGTATGGGGCTGGAGCGATAGCACAGCGGTTGGGCATTCACCTTTCACTTGGCCGACCCTAGTTCGATTCCTCCGCCCCTCTCAGAGAGCCCGCAAGCCACCGAGAATATCGAGCCTTCGTGGCAGAGCCTGGCAAGCTACCCATGCGTATTGGATATGCCAAAAAAAGTAACAATAAGTCTCTCAATGAGAGACATTACTGGTGCCCGCTCGAACAAATTGATGAGCAACGGGATGACTGTAATGTATGGACTGAAGCGATTGTACAGCAGGTAGGGTGTTTGCTTTGCACGTGGCTGACCCGGGTTCGATTCCCCTGTCCCTCTTGGAGAGCCTGGGAAGCTACCGAGCGTATCCCGCCTGCCCAGCAGAGCCTGGCAAGCTACTCATGATGTGTTTGATAGCCAAAAACAGTAACAAGTCTCAAAATGGAGATGTTACTGGTACCTGCTTGAGCAAATTGATGAACAATGGGACGATAGTGCTACAGTGCTACTGTGATGTATAATTAATAAATATTGTTACTCAAAAGCAGTTAACCATTCTCCATGCCCCTTCCCAAGTGATCCTTGCTTATATATTCTGGGAAAGAAATGTTCATACGTTAAAAGAAACCCTTATGTTGTTGACTTATACCAGTAAAGAACTGGAGAATATAGGTGATAATAGATTTAAAGGGAAAAAATATAGCAAGAAAAAAAAGAAAAAAATTCTACACTTAATGTTCAAAGACAGGATACATATGAGTTATATGGATTACATGTAGTTATGAGAGTTATGTGGAAAAAAGTAACAACATATAAAATGACAATTAACAGACTCAATTTATCTAATACTTTTATTTCATAGTAATATTAGGAGAGGGAGATTATAGAGTTCATGAACACTATCTCTACAGTTTGTTTGCAAGAAAGGTGGAGAAAAGAAAAAATGAAATATTTTCTCCACAGTACCTTGTAGGTATTTTTCAGAACATAAACACCACTCCAGCTACTTCTGATTCTCAATAGCTATTAACTTTTTCACGTAGTCATAACTTCAGAAAGTTAGGGTACAGTAGATCCAACCCTTAGCAGAAGATAGTATGGATGAAGCAGATTTGAAGGCAATTCAGAGTCTAAACCATTCTGCTTTGGATGAAAAATGGAGATGAAACAATTTCTGTATCACTGAGGGCTCAAAGGATCTCAGACCTGTCTTTTGCTATATCCCTAGTTTCAGTGAATGCATAATAAAGAGAGAAATTTAGCACTACCATAGTAGGTACTATGACTGACACGGGAGGTACTATGATGTTAGAGTTGAGAAAATCATCTCTTCCCCATAAAAATAACAAAAATAAGCCATAATAAAATTATGGTTTATTATTTTGGTTTATCATTATCTTTGGGGAAATCCCTACCAAAGACTTTTGAAAATGCAGGAGTGAAGACTTCCAACTCATTATCACTTAATTCAACTGCCTTGAGAAGTTAGGAGACCCTGGGAAATGATATTTGATTAGCATAAACTTAATCAGGTAACAAATCTAATTGTAACTGTTATTACAGATGGACACTCTTTACAGGATGAAATCCCTAAAGCTCAAAGTATCGGGTGTGCATTTTTTCATCTGACTTTAAAAAGTTACTTCAATCCCAATTATCAGAAAGCCCTAGATTTTATTTGCCTTCACATGATAGGGACAACTGTAGACACCTAGCACTCTACATCAGGGCTCCAGGAGCTCTTAATAACTGAACCACAATTTAACTATATGAAACATTATTACCTCACCATTTTCAACATAGTCTCCTGTATCATTAATGTGATGACCTGAAAATATGGTGAAATTGGAACTAAAATCCTAGTTATCTTTTTATAATTCATGAAAGTAAGCAAATAAATGGGAGTCACCACTTAAATAAAACTAATGATCAGGATTTTGATGAATTGATTGAAACCATTTCTTCTCAGCCTTAGAATATATATAAATATGCCAAATATAGTCATATGTACACAGCAGAAGAGATCTAAAGAAACAAAAGTTAGAGACTATAGGAGATTAAAATGAAAAAAGAGAAAGGGTCAATTCACTGAGTTTGTTCATCAGTTTGTTCATGAGTTTGTTTGTTCATGAGTTTGTTTCTGAATTATAAAGAATATGCTCAGAACTGTCTGCCTAAGGAATGACACAAGTATATTTTTTTAATAAACTAAATCTCATACTAGTTATTCTTAGGAAGCTGTGCCTATACTTCCACTGTCAAGTTTTCCCAGACCCTCAGTTAAATTTCATGGTGATCCCTATGACAAAATGATTCAGAAGAAAACATTTGAATTTGTTTTTCAAATTGATTAGCAGGGCATGCTTGAATAGATATAGATATAGATATAGATATAAGTGCTTCCAGATTGCATATGTATATATGAATAAATGACAACTGAATTTGTGGAGGTTTTCATATTATCCAAAACGAGAGATCTGTGTAACACAACTTAGGCAAGGAAATGGCTAGCACAAGTGGTTGTCGCAGAAGAATCAGGAACAAAAGGTGACCAAAAAGAATGTAGGAAGTGTTTATTAACTTTTTAGATAGTATTCCAGCAATAATACAGTATAGACTCTAACTACAGGTAAGAGACATAGTATTTGGCAGACTGAATTTTCAATATAGTACATTTTGTTGTGCTATTGAATCTATGGACTGGATCCATAGCACAGCGGGTAGGGCCTTGTACATGGCTGATCTGGGTTTGATTTTTCCGTTCCTCTCGGAGAGCCTGGCAAGCTACCGAGAGTATCCTGCCCACATAGCAGAGCCTGGCAAGCCCCCTGTGGCGTATTCTATGTGCCAAAAATAGTAACAAGAAGTCTCATAATGGAGACTTTACTGGTGCCCACTCTAGGAATTCGATGAACAACGGGAAGATAGTGCTACAGTGCTATTGTAACTATTTAGTGAATGACTTGAAGGTTTTTGCAATGTTGACTATTTTCTGAACAAATGTAAAGGCTTTGTAGTATAACTAGTTTGACCAAGGATGCAATATTCTTGAAGTATCGAGAGCAGATTGTGATCCTAAAAACTGACTCTTACCTAAGCAAAAAAATTATGTTGATATCTCTAAAATTTTGAAGTAAATAAATTATCTTCCCTTGTGAGACAACTTTTATTTTTTTTTTTTTTTGCTCTGAGCTAAACAAAGAAACCAGCCATAAAAACAAAACTGGATACTTAGTTTTGGGAATAAAAGCAATCATAAAACTAAGATGTCTTTTATGAACTGGGTATTATATGATCAAAGCATGAAATTGAGTGCAACTGAAGCATACCAAGTAGATTTGTGTGGGATGGTGTTGAGTGCACAAATGAAGCCCATAAACAGGCTATTCCTACAAATTGTGCCAATGTGTCCATTGCCAAATTTTCCTAGACCCTCAGCTAAGTTTTGTGGGATCCCTATGAAAAAATGATTCAGAAGTAAGCATTTGTAATTGTTTTACAAATTGATTAGCAGTACACACTAACACTTGCTAGAATTCTATGGAAAACAGGCCCACTCATCTGACTGTGAATGACACCAGGAATAGGAAAATTTAAAATAAGTAAAAATTTCAACAGCTAGCCTTATATTTATTTGTTTATGGATAATGGGTACCAGTTTGATGAATGGTCAAGAACAGAATAAATAGGAGCACTGAAAACATTAATTTTTGAGGACAGGTTATGAATATTGAATGGGTCTTAAATGTCAAAATATTTCTATCCTAAAAATGTCTTCATCACAATGGAAGCTCTTGTAATCCAGTAGTTTTGATGATGTGTCCTATGGATATTAATTTTCCTCATTGTGCAGTCAGCTCAATGGCTGTTCATTAAAATTACCAGCAAGGAGTGCATATTGGTAGGAAGAAATGTTGCATATATACTAAATGGCATGGATTTTCTTTCTCTGTGATTCTTCTAGCTACCAGTACAATTGAATATTCAATTTGCTAGTGAGTGTATCTGACCCAAATTCACTGCTAAGTAACAATATTTAGAGAAAACAGTCTTTTAATAAAAGATTAATTTTACTGACACATTGTTGATAAATGATGTAGAAACTTATGGGCGTGACTGCTGAGTCGCCAGAGACAGGGGTTATGGGAAGAGGATCTCCATTCCCTATCCTGTTGAACTCAGTGTTCTCAGTCACAAAGTCCTGCATACCTAGGTTTTTCCAGAGGTTCACTCATGGGTGAGGCTCTGCCCAAGCATATGGAGAGCGGCTGTGGGTATGGCAGCAGCTGGGTTCTGGAGGTTTTCCACTGCCGGGGCTGGGTCCCTTTGGGCAGGGAAGGGTCTTACCTGCCCCCCTCCAGGGCGCCCGGAGTGAAACAGTCTGGCACAGGATCTGGAGGCATGGTTATGATAAGTGTCATGCTATGCTCTCTTCCAAGAGAGAAGGACATTTGATCTGGACGGTGGCCGTTTACAAGATTATCTGGTGCCAGCCAGAAGTGGCTTATGGGCATGACTGCTGAGTTGCCAGAGACAGAAGTCTTGACGCTCACCATAACCATGCTACCAGACCTGGCACCAGGCTGTTTCACTCCAGGCGCCCCAGAGGGGGACTGGTGAGACCCCTCCCAACACCAAGGGACCCAGTCTTGCCAGCAAAATACCTCCAGAACCCAGCTGCCACCATGCCCATGGCGAATCTCCACATGCTCAGACTGAACATCACCCATGAGTGAATATATTTACCCATACTCCAAGAGTACCACGCCACATTAGATAGTGTTCAAAGTAGGAAGCAACCAATCTTAGAGTGAAATATACATTTTTACAGACATATATGTATATGCAATACATATATATACACATATATAATGTATAAAGCACACAAGACTCAACTTTTAACAACATGTTGGTTATCTCTTATAGAAGGGCTTAATGGCCCCTGAGTAAAATGCAACAAACTCCACACTTTTTTCTTCAAGGATACTTTTTGTAGCATTTTCAGTGGTTTTTCATAACAAATAATACAAAATGCATTATTTCAGGTTTGCTTTGGGGCAGGGATTGGGGTTAGGATGAAACATCTGAATATGGTGGTGGGAAGGCATAATGATGGTGGAACTGATGTTTGAACATTAAATATGATGAAATATTGTGAACTACTTTATAAAACAAAATATTTTTTTAAAATGATGTAGAAACTTGTTCTCGCTATAATAGACATTCCATATGGAATTGTCTTTTTACCTCATCTTGCTATCTAAGAGTAAAACAATCTTTGGGTTTAATTCAATTCCACATAAAATACCGTATCTCATACAACATATTAATGACTATGAATTTATTTTTCAAAATAACAAATAATTACCTTTTATATGAGTTTCTTATTTCACCTTTTTTAAGGTTTTAAAATTTTGTTTTCACTGTGGGAAATTACTTTGTTATGTACTTTTGTTTATTTTTTTATATATTTTTTTTGAGGTGGCATTGGAGCAACACCTGGCAATACTCAGAGGCAACTCCTGGCTCTGCATTCAAGGATCACTCCTAGAGGTGCTCGAGGGACCATTTGGGATGACTGGGAGTTTGAAACTGGGTCAGCCATGTACAAGGCAAGCACTGTAATCTACTATCTCTCCATCCCCTGCTATATACTTTTAAGACAAAATTCCTGAAGTCCAATATACTGTTGAACAAAATATACAGATATTATAAAGTACTAAGAATGTTAAAATGTTAAATGAAGTTTTATGAAATGTGCAATGACAAGATTGTAGAAAGCCCTAGAAAGATCCCATCTCTCTCCAAAAACCAGGGTATTGTTGTAAATTCCTCACTGGGATTTGACACAAGCATAAATTGCCTCAAAGGTTACAAGCATTTTTGTCTAATACCAATTTAGAGGTATTTTCCATAGCAATTTTTCAGATATATCCATGAACCTATCCAGATGCTGTTAAATATATTATGAATAGTTTTTCAGATGGCTCCTCTGAGAATATTAATGTCAACATTTTATATCAATGTCATTTCTTCAAAAAGTACAAAACAGCATTATATAGTTGGCTTATAACTTCCACAACATATAGTTCTGGATTACAAGCAACTATATGTATATGCACATAAATATGAAAAGCAATGTATCTTAAAATACATTATTTAATTTAAATATAATTATTAACCATAATTACTAAAATAGAAAAATAGTTAATTTTACTTTTGATATTTTGGGGGTTTTGGGTCAGTCCTAATGATACTGAGATTACTCCTGGCTCTGTACTCAGGAATTATGCCTGGCGATGCTTGGGGAATCATACAGGATGCCAGGGATTGAACCTGGGTAGGCCGAGTGCAAGACAAATATACCTGCTGTACTATGGCTCTACCCCCAGAAAATTCACTGTATCACTGTCTTCCCACTGTTCGTCGATTTACTCGAGTGGGCAACAGTAACATCTCTATTCCTCCCAGCCCTGAGATTTTAGCAACCTCTCCTTACTTGTCTTTCCCAATGATTGGAGGCTCTTTCATGGTCAGGGGAATAAAACCTATCGTTACTGTTTTTGGCATATCCAATACGCCACGGGTAGCTTGCCAGGCTCTGCCCATGCGGGCCGGATACTCTCTGTAGCTTGCCAGGCTCTCCAAGAGGTATATATAATATATAATAGCATATAAAAATATAAAATATAAAAATTAAATTGAATATGTTATATGTATTATTTTATATTATGTTTAATTTAATTATTTTTTATATTTTATATAAAGGCTAAAGACCTAAAAAACACATCTTTCTCTGATTCTGTCCAGCCATTGAGACCCAGCAGTAACCCTGAGGTCTTCCTTGCTCTGCTAATTAGCCTCGTATTAAAAGGTCTCAAGTATAGCAACCCAAGGTGTAAGCTCCAGGAAGATGCAGTGTGAAGTGATGGTGTGATTGTGTGTAGAGTGTGTGCCTAACATAGTTGTTATGGAAGTTAGAGAAAGGCTCTCCCCAATGTCAAATGAGTAAGTTCCTTAAGAAAAAACATCTTGAGGTCGAAAGATGAATGAGGAGCCAGGAGCTTAGGCAAAGGGTGGGCTGAGGGACCACTGACTCCCCTGAGTGAAAGGAGAATTTAATTGAGGGCCAGTGCTTCCTCTCAGCCTGCGTCAAATCCACGGTGTGACCATGAAGTACTAACCATGCATGTCCTCTGCCCTCCCATCTGGGTGGGGCCTTGCTCTCTGCAGAGAGATTACTCTTCCAGGATTAGGTAATTCCTAGAGGTGGCAAGGGATTGCAGGCAGACCTTCATATGCAAACCAATGCATCCTGGTGCATGCTTCAACCATCCCTTCCACCAGGCCACATCCTGCCCTAATCATCCCGGGGCCAGGTACAGCACCAAACCCTGATGAAATCTGTGTGATAGTTCTAAAGCACTTACCCTGCCTCTCTTTCTTTCTTCCTCTCTTTCTTTCTTTCTTCCTCTCTTTCTTTCTTTCTTTCTTTCTTTCTTTCTTTCTTTCTTTCTTTCTTTCTTTCTTTCTTTCTTTCTTTCTTTCTTTCTTTCTTTCTCTTTTTCTTTCTTTCTTTCTCTTTTTCTTTCTTTCTCTTTTTCTTTCTTTCTTTCTTTCTTTCTTTCTTTCTTTCTTTCTTTCTTTCTTTCTTTCTTTCTTTCTTTCTTTCTTTCTTTTTCTAGGAAACACAAAGAAGGCTGCTTACTAGCATTTTCTTCTGTCTTGCCTTCCTGTTTGATGTTGAGCAGTTGACCCCCTTTCCCTCTCTTGGGAATGAATTGTAACAAGTGGTGTCTTCAAAGGCAGCCCTTGCCAAGTTTGTTGGTCTCACTATGCTGGCATAGTGATGATAAAATAAAATACAAGAGAAAAGTATGAGTTTTAGGTTTTCTTATAAAGAAAGAGACAGAAATTAAATAGGATTTTGGGGGTCTCTTTCTTTAATGACTCAGGATAGCCTGGGGAAGTTGTAGGGCTGTTGTTTCTCTGGTAATTCCCATGGGACCCCTGAACCTGGAGATCCTTCTCTCTTCCTGCCACAAAGGGATCAAAGAAAGAGGCCAAACAGTGATGGCCATCTCCCTGCTCCTTGGTGATGGGTACAATTCCTAACAATCACAAAGAGAACTCAGCGTCTCGAAATGAACAGTCACTTCTCTGAAGAAGACAGAAAATGGCCAGTAGACACATGAAAATATGTTCATCATAACTTAGAATCAGGGAAATCCAAATTAAGATGATGAGATATCCCCTCACACATGTGAAAATGGCATGGCACGTATCAAAAAGCTAGAAACAATCTTTTATTTTGCTTTGGGGTAACACTCAGGGATTATTCAGAGTTCTTTACTCAGGAATCACTTCTAGTGGTGCTTGGGGGACCACCCACCAGCATTCTGGTCGATGCTGGGGCTCAAATCCAGGTCAGTTCCACCCAAGGCAAATGTTCTACTTGGTATACTATCGCTTCAGATGTGTTGTGTGTGGGTCTGTGGAGGTTCGGGTTTCTCCCATTTCTGTGCAAGTAAGGGATCAACAACAGGTACTTGGCCCTATAACAAGATGTTCCTTTCCCTCAGGAACAAATCCAAACACCTGCAATATATGGACTATGAGATCCGGATACCATAAGCATCATCTGGAAGTACAGATATTAGCTACCGAGAGTATCCCGCCTGCATGGCAGAGCCTGGCAAGCTCCCCGTGGTCTATTTGATATGCCAAAAACAGTAACAAGAACAGGTCTCATTTCCCTGACCCTGAAAGAGCCTCCAATTGTTGGGAAAAATGAGTAAGGGTGGCTGCTAAGATCTCAGGGCTGAGTGTATAGAGACGTTACTGGTGCCTGCTGGAGTAAATTGACGAACAACGGCATGCATGACAGTGATACAGTGATATATAAAGTCTAGAGCGATAGCACAGAGGTTGGGCGTTCGCCTTTCATGTGGCCAACCTGTGTTCGATTCCTTCGCCCCTCTCAGAGAGCCCGGCAAACTACCGAGAGTATGGAGCCCGCACGGCAGAGGCTGGCAAGCTACCCATGCGTATTGGATATGCCAAAAACAGTAACAATAAGTCTCTCAATGAGAGACGTTACTGGTGCCCGCTCAAAGAAATTGATGAGCAACAGGATTTTATATAAAATATATAGCCTACTTATAGCCTACTTCTTCCTCTGGGAGAACCTAGCAAGCTAATGAGAGTTTCCTGCCCATATTGGAGAGTCTCGCAAACTCCCCATGGCATATTCATATGCCAAAACCAGTAATAATGCTGGGTCTCATTCCCCTGACCGTGAAAGAGCCTCCAATGTGGCACCATTGGGAAGGACAATTAAAGAGAGGCTTCTAAAATCTCAGGGCTAGGACGAATGGATACGTTACTGAGACCGCTCGAGAAAATCGAAGATCAACGAGATGATGATGATGATGATGATGATGATGAAATTAAATATAAGAAATTAATCTTAAAATGTTCAGACCTCTTAAACCCTCCCCTCCTCATTCTCAATCCTGGGTTTCTCCCCAGCAAAGAAATATTTTTAAAGGAGGCGAGGGGAGCAGAGATATAGTACAGCCACTAGAGGGTTTGTCTTGCACTCAGTTGGAGCCCCCAGGACTTCATGGAATCCCCTGCGCTCCTCCAGGAGTGATCCCTAAGCAGAGTCTGGAGTAATCCCTGAGCACCACCAGGCATATGGGGCCAAGTGTTTGTACAGTGGGTAGGGCACTTGCCTTGCATGCAGCTGACCTGGGTTTAATCCACGGTATCCCATATGGTGCCCCAAGCAGTGCCAGGAGGAATTATTGAGTGCAGAGCCAGGAGTAAACACTGAGCATCAAAGGTGTGACACAAAACCAAAAAAACAAAACAGAGTAAAAATCTCCTTCTAGCCTCCATCTTGACTTTCAAAATGTTTGTACAACAGACCATTTTGGTCAAAACTTCACAAAAACAAAAACCGAGATTGCTATAAGCAAATAATCATTGTCATCATCCCATTGGTCATCGATTTGCTCGAGTGGGCACCAGTAACGTCTCCATTGTGAGACTTCTTGTTGCTGTTTTTGGCACATCAAATATGCCATGGGGAGCTTGCCAGGCTCTGCCATGCTGGCGGGATATTTTCGATAGCTTGCCAGGCTCTCTAAGAGGGACAGAGGAATCAAACCCAGATCGGCTTTATGTATGGCAAATAATGCCTAGTGTTATTTTAATTTTCACACCTGGAATTGTCTGTATCTTTGTACAATGCCTAGTATAATCAACTTATTCTATATTAAATGACCCCTTATCACAAGATTTAACATCCAGCAAAAGAAATTATCCTCTAAAAGCAATCCCCTCCTTGGGGGCTGGAGTAATAGTACAGTGGGTAGGGCATTTGCCTTGCACTCGGCCGACCCAGGTTCGATTCACAGCATCCCATATGGTCCCCTGAGCACCGCCAGGGGTGATTCCTGAGTGCAGAGCCAGGAGTAACCCCTGAGCATTGCCGGGTGTGACCCAAAAAGCAAAAAAATAAATAAATAAAATAAAAGCAATCCCTTAATTCCAGTATACCAAAGATAGATTTGAGAAATTGAAGGCACTATAGATATGGTGGTAATAGCAAAGCGGAGAAGTCTCAAAAAGGCAGAAATGTGAATTCTGTTAAATTTAAAAGGCAGAAAATCTGCTAAGTAGCCTGGATGCAAGAGGAATTACCTCCTTAAAGTTCCCACTTTGGTTGAGGACCTCAAGGTCCTACAGGCTACACCTATAGCCCTCCAGGTGTGCGGCGGGATGGTCGTGTTACTGATCACCTATATGCAGTACTCCTGGTCAGGAAAGGTCAGTGGGCACACCCAGCAGTACACCCCAACAGGGTCTTAGTTTTTTTTAAATATTAATTCAACCTATGACAGTAAAAAACATACCTAACATAGTAATTGGTGGTGTTCAAGACTATTGAATTGTTTTTGTTAGTTTATTACACATATTGGAGTGATAGGTAGAGTGTTTGCCTTGCACGCAGCCAACCCAGGTTTGATTCCTTCATCCCTCTCGGAGAGCCCAGCAAGCTACTGAGAGTACCCTGCCTGCAAGGCAAAGCCTGGCAGGCTTCCTATGGCATATTTGATACGCCAAAAACAATAACAATAAGTCTCACACTGGAGATGTTACTGGTAGCTTGCTGGGCTCTCCAAGAGGGATAGAGGAATCTACCGAGGTCAGCTGCGTGTAAGGCAAATGCCCTACCCTCTGTGCTATCGCTAAATTTCACTATTATTGATAAATTGAGCCAAGTAATTCTTTGTTTGAAAAGGAGAGTGTCAGTTCTGTCTTTAGCAAGTTTAGTAGAATCCCCTGCCTCTACCCTCCAGATGACAATAGTAGAACCCTTCCTAATAGTAGAACCCCTGCACGCACACACACACACACACACACACACACACACACACACACACACACACACACACACCAACACAGAATTAAAGTCTCATGACTGTCAAATTTCCCATAGCAGCAAAATAGCTATGTAGAAGAAAGAGTAGGAGTAGCTGGGAAATAGCATTCTAAACTGGAGCATAATTGGTACTGACATATAGAAATTTCATGTTTATTGATTTTTGCAAACTAATATCCTCTTCTTAAATGGCAAGTACTTAGGTTTGTAAAGGAAATATCAAGCAATGTGTTCCAGAGTAGATGTATTAGTATTAAATATTAAGAGAAAATTTAGTGCCTTAGTAGTCAAGAAAGTTTATGGTTTATGCCTTAAATATATGCCATTCTCTGGCCTACAGTGGAGTATGGAGATCTGTAGGATAACATAGCTTCAGGTAGTTTAGGTTTATTGGGTTACTCCCGTTACAGTGCTCCTATTCCTCTTTGTTTATTTGTAGCTTCTTTCTTAGTGTTCTGTTGACTTGTAAATAATGTTTTTCTCTTCTCCATGAATCCTTTGCATAGTTTATTCAGAGCAAGTCCTTTTTGTATGGACACAGGAAGACTTAACAAATGTTATGCTTTTGTAACCTGGGAGTCATTTGACTCTACATGATATTTTCCTCCAGGGCATCTGTTCTCTTGACCTAAGCCTCAGCTGCCCTTACTTCCTAGCATCCCCAAAGCAGGGTCCCGACGACGTGGGACAAGAAGGACCCAGGGCAAGCGGTGAGTTGTGTGCTACCCTGGCATCGAGATGGGCCTGGCCAAAGTGCCTAATGCTTAACTATAAATTAAGAGCTTGATCATGGACTAATGTTGTCATGATCCAAACAGTGATAACTAGATTTGGACCCTGCTAGGGTGAGGAATGATTAATCTGGCCTGAGTGCTGTGGTCTGAGCCTGTGGCAAGATGTTGCCAGGAAAGCTGCCTTGCAAACCTCAATGTATCTTTTGCTATGTCCATACAAAAATAACTAGTATTAAGATGTTAATAAGTTCCTGGACTAAGGAAAAGAAAAAAAACCTTAAGAGTCAGGAAGGGCTTTGGAATGCCCTGCCCTCAGGAAGTGCTTTCTTATGTTGATTTTGCTACCTGGCTGGGTGTGGGCTAGAAGGCAAGGTGGGAGAGAGAAAGAGGCAGCAGTTGATCCAGAGAGAGGCCGGAGCTGGGAGTGTGGGAGATGAGAAAGATGGAAGATTGAATAAACGGTAACTAATCAGCAACTAGCTTGGTCCTCGTTCTTCCTTCGCCTGTCCTTGACCACCGGCCGTCCCGATCCAGTCCACACACTGCGGTTCCAGGGCACCGAACGCGGGCAGTGAGACAGAGCCGCCCGGAGAGCCCTCGAGTGCACTCGCCTCTCGGCGAGCCTTAGTTTTTTACAAAGATCTGTTATATTGAACTAATCTCTATGAGAGAATTTATCATCGTTCTAACCTCAAATGACAGAAGAATAGTGGCCAGGAGGGAAGTCTATCAATAGTCATTCTTTTAAAAAATAATTGCTAGAAAGCAAAATGAAAGAAAACTATAGTCTGTTCTTTATATATTCTTGATTTAAGAGATGAGGGATTGCTTTCTTGAATAGATATGCTCAAGCCTATCCCTCTGCCAGATTTCTCACCATGCCCAATATTCAGCTTAGTCTCATTCACCTTGCATATATCACAGATGGTGTTTTCTTTCTTTAATCCAAAACACTGGGTGTATCCATTAATTCTGATTGCTATTCTCCAAACTCTCATTTATTCCAACAATTCTTATTACATTCAATCCCCTGTTCTTCAATAATTTGGGATACAAGACTATATATTATGACATGCTATCTCCAAGACAAATTTCCCTTGCCCTAAACTTGCCTTGAAAACTTTTTATCATCTTCTTTAACTTAAGAGAAATGACATTTCTATAATTCATCATATTCCAATCTTACCTTATTCTTATTCAAGAGAATCTCATTTTTCTACTGACTCCCAAGTCTCCAAAAATTGAAGAAAACAATCATTTGCCCTATTCTATCTTTCAGAATGAAAAAAAATTCTTTAGAATAAATCTGCTGAGAATAACACAGACAAACTATCAACCATTTTTCATTTTGCTGGACTCACCTTGCTGCTAAAAGAATTTTTGTCATTTGCCTATTCTTAACCTCTCTACTGCCTCTCTTACAAAATTTTCCAAATTATCAAACCTTATAAATGTAATTTTAAAATTCAGATATTCATTTCTAAACAAAAAATACAGCACTGACCATTTTGTAATATGGATTATGTAAGTTTATTACAGTATCTTCAACCTTTGATATAGGGATGGAATCAAGTTGGTAACCAGAAATTATCTTTCATGAATACTAGATGGAAGGAAGAGTAAATTCACAAGACACTATTAAGACGAACTAGACAATTTTCAAGAACAAATTGACCAAGAGATGTTCCAATCTTTTACTTCCCAATTCATTTTCAAGTATATGGTCATCTTTTTCTTCTTAGGAAGTTAGGACTTTATCTACTTTCATCAGGAAAAGAAAATAAGCAAAGAAGAAGCATTTTTGGAGAAAATTTTAAAAGTCTAGTTAAAAGCGAGTAGTGCAATAAGCATTCAATTACACTTAATTAATGTACAATAAATACTGGGTATATTCTAATGACCCCAAAATCTTTATATAGATACATAATATATAACTGATGATTTATAATGAGGATACTGACTCATAAAGGAAATAAATATTTATTGTGAGTCAATTATGTTTAATATGGGAACAATTAGATTATATCACCATATTTCACAAATATTCTAAATCTTATTACTCAAGACAATTAAACCAATTTTATGTAAAACTAAAACAAAGTAACTGTTGAACAAAAGATTCAACAGAACGAACGATTATTAAATAATGCTATATCCTTGACAAGTAACAAGACATTTAGGTTATACTTGTTAGAGAATTTTTCCACTTTTTCCCTTTCATGTTTGACTCTATAAGTGTATGGCTATCTTCATAGCAAAATCACTGTCACTGTTACTGTCATCCCGTTGCTCATCGATTTGTTCAAGCAGGCACCAGTAATGTCTCTCATTGAGAGACTTACTGTTACTGTTTTGGGCATATCCAATACGCACATGTAGCTTGCCAGGCTCTGCCGTGCGGCTCCATACTCTCAGTAGCTTGTCAGGCTTTCTGAGAGGGGCGGAGGAATCGAACATGGGTTGACCAAGTGAAAGGCGAAAGCCCAACTGCTGTGCTATCGCTCCAGCCCTATAGCAAAACATGTGTTATTAAAAGTAATAGCACTATAAGAATATATTTTACTACTATTAGAGTAGCTAAAAAATAATTATCAATTTTCATGTAATATTAACATTTCAAAGAATCTACTTAGTGACCCATAAAAAATTAAATAAAAGGTCTTCTCACACTAATTTAGAAAGAAAACTTAGCTTCAATTAAATAAATATCTGTATTTATAACCTAATGAAAGATACTCTATTCTCTTATGCTTGATTTTACTTGAGTCTTTTCTTTTAGTCTGAAAAGATTTTTCAGTTTATTTTTAAAAGAAAACATTTGATTTCATTGATTCTGTTTATTGCTTTTGAGTTCTCTAATTTACCTTGACTTTGACTATGACTTTGACTTTTTTTTTTTTTTGCTAGCTTTGAGTTTACTTTTTTCTTTTCTGAGTTCCTTTAGGTGTAAAATTGAACTGCTTACTCCAGCTCTTTCTTTATATTTACTGTAGATGTTTATTGCTATAAACTTTCCTCAGCACTGTTTTTGCTTTATACTGTAAGATTTGGTATATTGGACTTTGATTTCTATTTGTACACAGGAATCATAAAATCCCACAATTTTGTCACTAAATTTATACAGATTTATAAGTAATTAATAATTATTTAAATGTTAAAATTAAATCTTAAATTAAAATTTTATGGAATTATTATTTTTTTCTGCAGCACTGTAACACTGTAGCACTGTCATTCCATTGTTCATTGATTTGTTCCAGCAGGCACCAGTAACATCTTCATTATGAGACTTGTTGCTACTGTTTTCAAGTGTGTTGAATACATCACGATAGCTTGCCAGGCTCTGCTGTGTGGGCGAGGTAGCTTGTCAGGTCTCCGAGAGGTACGGAGGAACCTGGGTCGGCCATGTGTAAGGCAAATGTCCTACTCGCTGTGCTATCACTCCAGTCAGTTATTATTTTTTTTCACATATAGAAATTCAAGGGCTTAGTATCATACTCTTCTATGCATATAACTGCCATCATCCCCACCAGCAAAGTTTGGTGCCATCTCATTATATTTCCTCTTTCACTTTGTCACTGATGTAATTTTATTTTCAATTTTTGATATTCTTCTTTCTCCACAATATTAAATCTACTTTGCTATGCCTTTTACATTAGATTCTCTTTCAGTGTGCCCTTCATTGTAGGATAACATTGGTTTGTCCTTTCTGCCTGGCCACAGGGAGCTTAGGTCCATTGGGTTACTCACAGCACATAGTCTCATTCCTCTGTGTTTATTTTTAACCTCTTTTTTTGTGCTTTGTTAACTTGTAAATATTGCTTTTTCTCTTTCCTTAAGTCCTTTGCTTAAGTTAATTCAGAGTAATGTCTTTTTTCTAGAGACACAGGAAGACTCTTAACTCTATTCTTTTGTAACTTGGGAGTTAATTGATTCTGAATGATTCTGGGCATCTGTTCTTTCGACCTAAGCCTCAGTTGCCCTTACTTCCTAGCACCCCAAAAGCAGGGTTCCATTGAGGGACTGGCTGGACCCAGGGCAAGCAGTGAGCTAACTTGGTATCCAAATGGGCCAGGACAAAGTGCCATAGTACTTAACTATAAGTTAAGAGCATGGTAATAGACAAATTCTGTCATGATCCAAAAAGTAATGAATGGAGTAGGATCCCGCTAGAGTAGAAAAGATTAATCTGGCCTGAGCACCATACTCTGAGATCTATGTCCCCAGGAGAGCCACCCTACAAGCTCAATGTATCTCTTGCTGTGTCCATACAAAATAACTAATTTTAAGAAGTGGAATTAAGATGTTAATTAAGTTGTTAATTAAGTTATTGGACTAAGTAGAGGAGAAACACCCCTAAGTGTGTTTTGCCCTTGAATGGAAGAAGGACTTTCATATGAGGTGTGATGTCTACCCCCAATGCTGGGGAGTTGGTGAGAGACGAGAGAGAGAGAGAGAGAGAGAGATACCAGGGGCAGAGGGAGTGCAGAGAGACTAGAAAGGGGAACAGAGGGAGAAGAATGTAGTGGAAGAATGCAGGAACAGGCACATGGAGAGATGAAGAGATGAGAGATCAGGGCTGCAAGAGGTAGAGCAGAGAGTTGAGCAGGAGAGACAGGAGGAGACAGGAATGAGGGGCAGTGTGAGACCAGAATGGGGAGCTTGGTGAGACTGGTACACGCCTGTGGAGAGAATGGAATAAATGGCAACTGATCATCAACCAGTGTGGCCCTCCGTTCCTCCATCATCCACCCATGGCAATGGTCGTCTCGGTTGGGGGAGCGGCCGGAGTCCACTGAATTCAGGAATCGAGCAATAGAGCTGCGGGGGTCTCCCAAGCCCCCAGGAGATTACACACTTCTTAATATCTTTCATAATTTCATAATATCACAGTCTTTCTGAAGAGTAATTAGACAGGCTGCCTTAGATCTTTTTTAAATATAGATTTGATCCTTTGGGTATAATTGATATTCTCCATCTTCATTAATTTATGTTTTTTTTTTACAATTGTTGTTGTCCATTCTTTGTTGAGCCCCCACTACTATATACTTAAGCTTTTTCTCTGCACACTTATTTTCTCTGAGAGATTCTACTATATTTTTGCAATATTTTTACTCCTTTGTTTCTGGGGATTTTTGTGTGCGTATGCATGCTTGTGTGTGTGTTGCGGCTTTAGAGTTGGTGCTCTCCTTTATTTCTGTGCATGTGATGAGGATGGGAAGGGCAATGACATTGATGAAAAAAAAAAACCCTGAATTGAACAATTAATGTTGCTATGTTAGGTGTGATGCCAGTCGAGAGGGAGAGCTACATACTGCCTCTCTGATTCTGTAGTCATTCTGACATCCATTTCTGCTGAAAGTTTGCCCCCAGTCTCTAGCTGACTAATGGCTGACAAATGTGTTAGTTTCTGATGGAATAAAGAGTAGTGATGACTGAGGGCTGAGAGTGAGTGAGGCCCAACTAGCCAGTTTAGGTGCTGATAGTTTAATACACTAGAACTAAAGTTTGTTTTTTCTTGTCGGGAGGGGGGGCAGAGGGGGAGAACGCGCTCACCCCCCCCCAGTCCTGTCCCCCCCTGCAGACAGCCATACCTGATAGTGCTTAGGTCTAAACTCCTAGCTCTGTAATCAACGATCACTCCTAGCATGCTCAGGGCTTATTCCTGGCATGCTCAGTGGACCATATGGGATGCTGGGGATAGAACCCAGGTCAGTCACATGCAAGGCAAATGCCCTACATGCTGTACTATTACTCTTGTACCTCACTTTTGTTCTTGTTTTTAAAGCTCAGGGTTCAGATCTCCAAGAAGCGCAGATCACGTTTCAGTCCTTCTGAGTGAAACACATGATGTTGAATACGATCCACAACACCCATATTTTCACCATTCAATTTCTCCTGTCCACTTCCATGTGTGCCATAATCATGCACCTCCAGATATATGGATTCAAACAAGACTGAGTAAATGAGACTTTTTCTGTGATATGTAGATCATACAGGTTGTACTTTTGCAGGGGTCTGCTGTCTGTACCTGTTCAACCTTTTTTTTTTTTTTGCCTAGACTTGAAATAAATGTTACCAAAGGACATTGTTGAAATAAAGAGAAGATGACACCAAAAGATATAAATATATTTTGTTATAAAAGAACATAAAACTTAACATGTTAAAATGTCTGTAATTCCCAAAGCAATATACATATTAAATGTAATCCCTATAAAAATACCAATGGCAGTATTTACAGAAATAGAACTAAATATAAAGACATTTTCTTCAACAACAAAAGATTAATAATAGCAAAAAAGGTAACTTAAATGAAAGCAAAATAGAGGTAATGCACTCCCCGTTTTCAATCTATACTAGAGGCCTGTAGGAATTAAAATAGTATAGTAGTTACATGAAGGAAGGCATAAGGTCAGTGGAATGGAGCTAAAAATCGAGAAATAAAACTGCATGTAACATGATTAAACTCCCATCTTACAAAGGAGAATGGCTAGTTGTTTTAATAAATGGTGTTGGAAAAACTGGGCTCTCACATAGAAAAAGAATAAAACTATATCAGCATTTAACACACACACAATAATTTATTACAAATTGATTAAAGATGTGAATGTAAACCTGAATGCCATGACAGACCTAAGAAGATTCAGGCAATATGTGTCATCATTGAGGACACTTTGCCCACAACAGCCTGACGAAGAAACTTGGCCGTAGCAGCAAAACACAGAAAAGCAAAAATAAACAAATGTGAATCAACTAAACAACAACAAAAAAACCTTCTGTACAGTTAAAGACACACTTCAAAATAAAAATATCTTTCATAAAAGGGGATAGGATATTTACAGAATATACCATAAGTAGGCTAATAGCCAAAATAGACAAAAAAAAAAAAAACTTCCTAAAGCAACAACAAGCCCAAGGTACCTGGTTAAAAATGGACAGTGTCACCTGAACAAATATATCTCCAAAGAACACAGATAGTCACGTGAACAGATATTTGTCCTCTCTTAAATATAGGCCAAAAGCAAAAGTACAAGTTGTCAACTCACATCTTTGAAAATAGTTACTATATGAAACCAAAGAAACAATACATATTAGAGAGAATGAGGAGACCAGAAATCATTATACATTTAGAATATACATTGGAGTCACCTTTGTGCAAGCACTATGGATATTTCTAAAAAAAAAAAAAAGGAGAGAAAGAGAAAGAAACAGATAGAAATTTCTTATTAGCCAGTAAGTAGTACTGAGTCTAGGCATTTATATAAGTCAAAGAAACATGAGATTAATTCAAAAGAATGTGTAATTTCAATGTCATTTAGAGTAGACAAGAGCTAGAAATTATCTTCATGTCCAAGTGTGACAGATCCTAAATATAAAGATTGTCTGCAATGGTGATTTCCAGAGCAGTGATTCTGGCACAGTACGGAAGGAAATGAGTGGATGTAGTAGTCATAGATGCGAGATGGACTGTTTCCTGATCATTCATTAAAGAAGGTAGATTTCCAGGTGGATTGAATGTTTGTTTTTTTTGGAAAGAAGGATGTAGGCAAAACATGTTTGGGAACATTTTTTGTTTTCGGTTTTGGGGTCACACCCAGCAGTGCTCAGGGATCACTGCTGGCAGTGCTCAGGCTGATGTAGGCAGGTAGACAGGGAAGGCCTCCTCCCAAGGCTATGGCAAAAGCCAGCCCTGCAGAAAACAGGAAAAAACAGAAACTAAGGCTTGATAAGACCCTCACCTATCTATCACAACAGACCCAGAGAAGCTCCTGCTGGAAGAAAAGGCCAGGAAATGAATTTCAAAGAAGACCATCACCATTCCCAACCTCCTGGTAACCTCCTTAGCAATGAACTTTGACCTAGGTAGAAGCCCACGTGGGGCAGGTTGGAGAAACCCTATAAAGGCAACCCTGGACAAAGGAAAGGCACACATGTGATGTGTGGCTACATGGCAGAGCACATGTGGTGCCCAAGCACATGTGTCACCCACATTTCCCCTCTTGAGGTGTGTACTTTCATGCTTTCGTGTCTAATGCTGGGATGTGTGTAGGGGCTCTCTCCGCCCTTGGAAAAGCCCACATTCTCTCTCTCTCTCTCTCTCTCTCTCTCTCTCTCTCTCTCTCTCTCTCTCTCTCTCTCTCTCTGTCTCCACCCCCCCACCCCGGCCATCTCTTCCCTTCCACACTTTCAAAAAACCTCCAAATAAAATCTGTTTTACTGTTTCACTGCTTGTGTACTCCTGATATTTCTTTCTGCAAGCAAGACAAGAACCCAGTAACCCTGGTACCTGGGTGGCAGAGGAGGATAGGAGAAAGTGACTATCTTTCTCCTCCCCACTCACGTGAGCCACCAGTGGGGTCCACTGACATCAAGGGGATCATACACAATTCCAGTGTTTGAAACTAGGTTGGCTGGATGCAGGGCGAATGCTCTCCCTGCCATGGTAGCTCTGCGGACCCTAGGGAACTTTGCTCTGTAGTTTGTAACACTGATTCAGCAACCAGAGACTTCTAAAAGAACCTTTGTTTCATTTTAATATTACTTTGCTGTTTCATGAGATAATAATGACAACTTCAAAAGGTAAAATATCCAGATTTAATATTTTAGTCTTTAAATAAGAAAACTGCAGAAAATATATTCACAAAATATTGAGACCCATAGTAAATCAGCCAAACAACTGAGCTACTAGATCACTTTTAAACTTTGCTCTTTTGCCCCAGGCTGAATTCAATTTGCCATTAATTGCATTCCTGTCAACCTTTGAATTGGATCTGGTAGTCTTTATTTCATGAGCCAGGAAGCTATTTTGTGATGCTGGGCACTGCTTGCTTCTTGCTACCTTCTGCCCTCAAGGAAACTGCAGTTTCAGGAAGGAGTTGACATGTCAATTAGTTTGTAATCAGTGTGTAAAGTCCTTGGAGCATTAGAGCATTCAAGGCCAGTTTCTATTCTTACTTAGTAAGTCAATAGAAAGTCCTCCAGGAAAACAGGCCCAAGGAGCAAGAACAAAATGAGAAACTTGACCCTCCCAGAAAATAGGAAACTATAGGGTCATTATCTATGGAATTGCAGCTACTCTAGAGCCTAAAGACTACACCTCTTTCTCGAAGGAAAGACTCTGCCTGTCTTGTCTGAAAGTGGAAGTGCTGATGTGTCTCCTTGAAGTCTCCAAGAGAGATCATGGAAATAATCCTGCTTAAAAGTATGTGGCAAGTATATTCTTAGTCCAAGAGCATAAAGTGTACCTTATTCCTCACCAGAAATGAAACTTGGAGGGGACCTTGACTTTGCTAGTTTAACATTCATCCTAGATAGTTGTATGCTCTATCTTGATCTAAT
This sequence comes from Sorex araneus, assembly GCF_027595985.1. NCBI lineage: Eukaryota > Metazoa > Chordata > Mammalia > Eulipotyphla > Soricidae > Sorex > Sorex araneus. The sequence goes on from NC_073305.1 coordinate 105,499,566, forward strand.
TTTGAAGGTCTGGCTAGAAACCAGTGAGTTCTTCAATGAGTTCCCCCTTACCCAGCTGAGCAAATGAATAGGTTCAACTCCCCAGCATTTCCCTAATTAGAATCTGCTGGGCCACTTTAAACACACACACACACACACACACACACACACACACACACACACACACACACACACACAGGATCCACCTGCTGGGCCACTTTAAACACACACACACTCACACACACACACACACCTGTAACTCCTCCAGGACCCAGTACAGGAGGACCAGAGATAGACCTTATGTGCCAGCACCCACACACCCTCTTCTCACCCTCTTCTCCCCACAGAAAACACACTAGAGAAGCTTGCCACCCATCTCCACATCCTCCATCCTCCCCCCATAAGATGCTCCATGTGCCCTGCTCTCTTCTTCCCTGGGAACTGTAATCAAACTGTCAAAGTTCACTTCCTTTTCTTGTTTTGCATCTGTTCTTATACCAGACTCAAGATAACATAGTAAAAGCAAACCCTCGTTATCTCAAAAAAAAAAAAAATGGAACAAATGGCAAATAGATGTGAATTTTTTATACTCAGTTCTCGGCAGAAATAAGGCCAGGATTCAAGTTTCAGATGATAATATTCTAATGGAGAGTTCCATTTGTCAAATTTAATAATAAGGCAGAGATTGCCAGAAAATACTAGCATAAGATAATCACAATATCTTTAATAAATTGAGGAACTAGTAGAACTTACTACTACATTTTCAGTATAGATACGCACTAATTTTTCAAGGTGTGTGTAGCATAAAAGTTAGTTCTCATTTGAGAAAACATACTCAAATAGGGGAACTAGCTCAGAGCTCAAACTTATGTTTTACTCCAACATATTAAGAAATAATTCACCATTTTGGCCATAGCTCCCATCTGACCCAGCAATACCACTGCTGGGAATATATCCCAGAGAGGCAAAAAAGTATAATCAAAACGACATCTGCACATGTTTGTTCATCGCAGCACTGTTTACAATAGCCAGAACCTGGAAAAAACCCGAATGCCCTAGAATGGATGACTGGTTGAGGAAACTTTAGTACATCTATACAATAGAATACTATGCAGCTGTTAGAAAAAAGGAGGTCATGAATTTTATATTTAAGTGGACTGGCATGAAAAGTTTCATGCTGAGTGAAATGAGTCAGAAAGAGAGAGACAGACATAGAAAGATTGCACACATCTATGGTATATAGAATAACAGAGTGGGAGACTAACACCCAAGAATTGTAGAAATAAGTACCAGAAGGTTGACTCCATGGCTTGGAGGCTGGCCTCACATTCTGGGGAAAGGGCAACTCAGAGAAGGGATCACCAACTTTAATGCAGTCGAAGGCCATGTGGGGGAAGGGAATTGCAGGCTGAATGAGGGTTAGAGACTGAGCACAGTGGCTACTCAACACCTTTATTGCAAAACACAACAGCTAATTAGAGAGAGAGAACAGAAGGAAATGCCCTGCCACAGTGGCAGGGTGGGGTGGGGGGAGATGGGATTGGGGAGGGTGGGAGGGATGCTGGGTTTACTGGTGGTGGAGAATGGGCACTGGTGAAGGGATGGGTTCCCGAACTTTGTATGAAGGAAGCATAAGCACAAAAGTGTATACATCTGTAACTGTACCCTCACGGTGATTCACTAATTAAAAATAAATAAATTAAAAAAAAAATTCACATCCACAACTGAATGCTGAGCCTCTAAAAATAATGCACTAGTCATCGTCTTCATCAAATGACATGAAACTAAAATCAAAGATTGCTTATTCTTTATTGGTAGAAGAAGGAAACAAGGAAGAGATGAGAAAAATGGTAGTGGTAATTCCTCACTTTTTCTTTTCTCTTTATTTACAAGTGTTGTATATATTTTGTTCATATTTTTTAAAGGCATATGATGTACCAGGTTCTGTTCCAAGTATCCTACATGTAATCTTTACAACAACCCTATGAGATATTTGTAATTAAAACTGTTGGAGGTATTAACTATCAAGTCAAATAGTGTGGGTTCTGAGCCAGTTTTTTTAAGCACTGTATTAAGATTATTTTCACATATAGTACTTGTGCATAAATCTGTCATCCTTCTGGAGTTTTATTAGTGAATAGCTCCGACTGAAACACTCAGAAAAGCCTAGAAATCATACACAATTACAATTCATCTTGAGATGTTTTCAATGATATCTTTGAATGTCAGGATGGACATCTACTAAGCTATCAATAGAATTGAGGCTATGACTAAAGAGAAAAACCAAACAAATTGTCAAGGAATCAGATTCCTTTAATATCCAAGGAAAAAAAGAACTAGATTTTGATGAATATATTTTCTCTCCTATGACTTGTAAGGACTATATTGCATATTCAAATCTAAAATAAATAATTAAGCTCTGTTTATATGGATTTTCATTATCATGGATTTGCAAGTATTTGATTTTTCATGAGAAATTTAATGAAGATTTAAAGAAGAGAGTGTGTTTTAACATGGAAAGAGAAAGTCTTGGCTCTGTCCACGTAGCTTTATTCCTTCGGCTTTATTTTACTTATGAAGGCTGCAATTTTCTCCTCAGAGTATTTAAATTGTTAAGACGAAATAAATTATAGAGGATTCTGGAAGACTTAAAGGCAGAAAATTCACTAGGGGACCTAATGGCATTAGTAAGTATCTCTTTGGACTAAAGGAAAAAAAAGAATCGTGCCTGAGAGGGAAGAAAGGTTGATAAATATCGAGGCAACATCCTCTCAAACAACATCAAAGAAGCTTTCCAGGCCTACTGTTTTGACCCAGCTCTGCACAATACCCAATCAGTTAAATGTGGAAAATCTCATTATGTACACTCATATAAATGTTTTCTTTTGTCTTTTCTAAAACTTTTATGCCTTGGATGGAGGAGGTGGGTCCGTAGTGGTTAATATTACTGTCATAGAACCAATGAAGAGTCTGTTCCTCCAATAAAATAAAACACCTTTCTTCTAAAAAATGTTTTCTCTCTGCTTACTTGCAAATTTCTCTCCTGGGAATGCGAAAATCACAATCCACAATAGACCAAACCAACCCATTACTTGATTTGGTAAATTCCTTTAGTTTGGAACACAACCGTATCTATTTGTTTACCAATTTCTTCTCTAAATATCAGTATTGGGAAGTTACAAAAGAAAACATGTGGATCGCTCTATCCTAATCATGCCACATCATTTTCAGAACAACTTTTCTAACCCTATCCTAGACTTGATGAAGGTATCTCCAGTTAAGAGGTCTTCTGCACAACTAGTTCTTTTAACCTGGAGAAGAGCATATGTGGTCTGCAGTCTCCTCTCAACATTTGTTCCTTCCCAAGTCCAAGGGTGTCTTCAAGATCAGACATGCCGCAAGGGGATTTGTGTTCTTTCCACCACATCAGGCCTCTAACAACCATATCGCCTGATTATCCTTCTCCCTGCAGTATGCTCCAAGGCACTCATCTCCAAGATCACCTCAATACTGACAAGGGATTAAGGGACAAGTTTTTAGAGAAACAAAGAATCTCAAAAATGCCCCAAGTAAATCTGGATAGCACACAAATTTGTGCAAATTTTTATGAGTATCTCAGATAACTCATTTGACCTATTATGATGAAATTCTCAGTTAATCTACTTTTCTGGGATTTCACTGAGTCTTTTGACAAAATTTCATTAAGTAGCTAAATGTAAAGAAATTCATATATAATGATATGTCAAACCTGTGGATAAATTTTAGATATTAAGAATTTTTAGGAAAGATCAGAGAGATAGTGCATGGGTAAAGGCACTTGCCTTGTAAGGTACATGCCTGTCTGCTTTTGATCCCCAGAACCACATGTGGTTCCCTGAGCAGCACCAGGAATGATCTCTGAGTTTTGAGTCAGAACTAAGCCCTTAGCTCTGCTAGGTGTGATCACAAATATCCCCTCACAGAATACCCCTGCCCAAAATAAAGAATTTGTAAGGAACTAAGGTCAGAAAATCCCTGTATATCATCCAATACTTTTGGTTGATAATCACTTTTCTGTCCTTAAAATATATTTCCTGCCTGCTGGTTATAGCCTTTTTCTGATTCTTCAACCTCAGACAGGTCTTAGATGCAAAAAATCTTTTAAATTCTTCCTTAATTAAATATTTATTACTCTTCTGCTCTTAAAAAAAAGGACTTTCAGTTTCCTTTTCTATAGTCATTTGTCTTTACTAAGATTTCCCTAGAAAGCAACTAATCTAGCATATGGTATAGCCTCCTTACTTGTCAGCTCTGAAACTCCACTGAGAAAAGCATTTCATGAATTGACCCTGGATCTTTAGGGAATATGAACAAAATATCTCTATTTGATATTGTCACCATCTTGTATGTCTTATCCTGTTGTTAACTAAATATATTCTCTGTGACATGGCTAGAGTTAAGTCCCAGATAATCTTTTGGGTAGTCTTTTTCAAGTTCTGTGTTAACAGTCTACTAGCTAGGGCATGAGATCAATTTAATTGATGAAAAGTAGCTTCTTTTAATGCAATGGAATAGATCAGAAATAAATTGAAGAGCCATAACATAAAATATTACAGAGTCTCACTTGTTAGAGAGCACATACTTTTCTTTGTTTTTATTCAGATATTATGCTAATGGTATTGCATTTTTAAAGTGTCTATGTATACGTGTGAATAAGAAACACTGTAAAAATAATTTCTTTTCCGAGGATTAACATTAAAATATGTGTGAGGTATTCATTTGCTGCCTCTTTTTCTCCCACTTGTTCTCAAATCTCTTCCTTAGCACATGATTATATTTTGAATATGAGAGATTTGCCTTTTCCTTTAAGAATCCACATAGGAACAGAGAGATAGTACAAGAGTTAAGGTGCGTACCCTGTATGAGACCAATCCCAGTTCCATTCTTGGGACCAGACTGTCTCCTGAGCGTTGTTTAATGCAGCCCTGAAGGTCCCTGAACACTGCTGAGTTTGGCCTTTACAGGTTCTTGAGAAATTCTGAGATGGATCAGGTGATTCCTAACATCACAGGGTGCAAGGTATACTCAGTCTTGGGTCTCGTTTTTAAACTCTCCTCCCAGTAATCATGCGGGGACCTCAGGCCTTCTGAGCACACATGAGAGGATCAAAAAAAAAAAAAATTCTAGGTAGTTTTGAGAGCTAAAATAGTTTTTAATATTGCTTTGCTTGTTCTTTTCTTAATTGTTTCTTTGAATCAATTTAGCCATATAATTGTTATCTCTGTTTTTGGCTAAACACAGGAGAGAATTTTTATATTGTGAAATAATACTGCAGCACTAGAAATTTAATTACTAATCAATGTCTTTATTTATATCTAAGAATTGACCATTTAAAGTTTATCTTACTGTTATTATGAAAATAAAAATTACTTCACCATTTATAACTTCAATAATCTAGAATACAAAGGCTCATTGCTTTAAGCAACTTGGCAAATTATTCTGTGATATTGAAGTAATGCATTTCAAAAAAAAAATTAAGCAAATAAAATCCAATAATAATGAAAAAACATCATTTCCAGTGAAGAGAAAATGTGCACTCCCTTTCAAATATTATAGACAATGCCAATGACAATCTCAGTCTGGGGAACTTTATTACATTTTGATGATATGGCAATCCCATATTCATAAGGCAATATACAACTAAAACCCTGGTTTTTATTAATATCTTTCATTATTTTTCTCCAACTTCACCAATTGACTGAACTGGTGTATTTTTAATGTGTCAATAGAATAATGAATTTTCTATTAACTAAGATGTTCATTTGATTTTTCTTTCACTTTTTCCTTTGAGGGGTGAGGATCCCCAAGAGCATCCTGAGAGACTCAGAGATCCCACCAACATTCATGATCAACCGTGCCTGTGGTTCAACACCAAGGTTGTGTTGTTGTGTGGGCCTTGTAGTACTGGGGGTTACCTACACCACCCTGCAATACTTACGTATCTTGTGCTATAGGAGATCAAAACAGGGTCAGCTGCATTCAATGAGTGAGCCATCACCTTTACTTAGTCTTTCTGGCCCCTCACATTTTTATATGATAAATAATATGATCATGATTTCTGTCTTTACATTTCTAGGACCCACATATATCATTATCTGTGGCAATACTGCTGAACTTCATTTTCTTTGTTAGGGGGTATCTTATACTGGATAACTTCTAGGTGCAAGTCAGTTTTAATAAAAATTTCCTTGGTCTATCCAAGGCTGCATTCATGGTCTGGCTCCCCCTGATTATGCATGGCATCTGATGTGGCTCCCACAAGGGCTTTGATGCCTTAGTCACACAGGCTGGACACCAACCTCAACAAGAGTTGTTTTATGCTCTCTCTGAAGCCAGTGGAAAAATTCTTCCATTCCTCCTTAGTACTGTCTGCTCCCACTTACTAGTTCCTACATACCCATCACATATCAAAGAAAGTACTCCTCAGTGAAACTTCCCTGACAATCCTTACTGAAGGGACCCCATTCTGTTTTAAAACCCTGTCAATCACTATTTTTAAATGCAACTATTATAATTTAGGTTATATGTTAATAACACTATCAATTATACATTTATAGTTTTGGTGTAACAGTTACCTCAGCTCTCGTGTGTCAAATCCAGTCTACCTCATCCATTAATTGATTCTTTGGTTTGCGGGCCACAGTCAGCAGTGCTAGGACTTGCACCTGGCTTACATTCAGAGATCACTCTTGGTATCCTTGGGGTGACCATATGAAATGTCAGGGATTGAATCCAGGTCAGACACATTCCAGACAAATGATATACCCACTATATTGTTGCTCTATCAGTTTTATTCCACAAATCACAATATGGTTTTGTCCTTCCTCATTTAATTCTGTTGCAATAGAATATAAGTTCCATAGGGCAATCGATTTTCTGTTCTTCTTTATCCTTTAAAAATCTCATGTTAAGTTCAAAATGCGATTTTTTTTCCCGCAAAGGCATGGCTACCCGGGTCAAATCTCGGCGGAGCTCAAGCCGGCCTTGGCCCCGGCCCGAGACTGCCCAGGTGTCCTGCTGTTTCAAGTTTAAAACACATTTTTTTTTTTTTGGCCGGGGCCGGTGACTTTATATCTCTTCATTCTCATCAGTGAAAAACTAATTATCGAATGTTTCCCTGTCAATAGGGCCGTATTCTTGGGGGATAAATTCCAACAAAAATAGTGAGTTCTGTGTGTTGAAACTCCAACAATAATAGTGAGTTTTGTGTTGAAATATGGAATGTAATCAAGGTAAAGAGAAAAGGAAGTGAAATTTATCAGTTATACAGGGGATGGGGTGGGAGGTATACTGTTTTTTTTTTTTTTGGTGGTGGAATATGGGCATTGGTGAAAGGGCGGGTGTTTGAGCATTGTATAACTGAGACATAAGCCTGAGAACTTTGTAACTTTCCACATGGTGATTCAATAAAATAAATTTTAAAAAATAAAAAATAAATAAAATAAATTGTCAAAAAGCAAAAAAATAAATAAATCAAAAATACAAGTAAAAATCAAAACACTGCCTTAATTTTGTGAGTTTTAAATACAGTTATTAATTCTGCATTACGTGATAATATTTTATTACATAATCAGACATTTGTATGTTTTCTAATATGTTTCAGGTTAAGCAAACAAGCATCATCATTAAAGCTAATTAGAAACAGTAAAAAAATAAATAAATAAAATCTCATGTTAGGGGCTGGAGTGATAGCACAACGGGTAGGGCGTTTGCCTTGCACGAGGCCAACCCAGATTCGGTTCCCAGCATCCCGTATGGTCTCCCGAGCACCACCAGGAGTGATTCCTGAGTGTAAAGCCAGGTGTAAAACCTGAGCATCGCCAGGTGTGACCCAAAAAGCAAAAGACAAAAAAAATCATTCACTGAAATCTCATGTTAGTACCCAGAGTATCAATACATTTATGATTTTATACATAATAGAAAGAATTGTTAAATCCCTTTAACTTGTTTGTCAAACTTTTGAAACATTAACAGTGTCATGTATATACCTCTAGGTCCCGGTTTGGATGATTTACCAAGTTTGCTATACTGCAAGGAAAGCATTCTTAAAATTGTTTCTCTATCCTGTAGTATCCAAGAACCCAATGTCTTGTGAAGAGCTGTCTCCTAATTCATTGATTTTTTAATCATCACATCTCAATTTTCTCCTCTTACTGAATGTCAACTTCTCATTCATCCATTTGACCAAGTATTCAATAGGCACATGCTGTTTGATATGCAGGATTCTAAAAGTCTGCACTAGCAGTGAATAAACAAAGCTCTGCCTTCTTGAGGTTCTACTCAAGTAAATTTTTACATACAAACTTCCCTGAAGAGTATATTTTGTTCACTAAATACTCGCGAAGTATCTTATACTCTGATGCATTGCACATATTGAATGGTCAAGATATGCTTCTAAAAATAAAATGACAAACTATTATCACTGTATCACTGTTATCCCGTGATCATCGATTTGCTTGAGCAGGCCCAGTAACTTCTCAATCCATCCTAACCCTGAGATTTTAGCAACCTCTCTTTACTTGTCCATCCCAATGGTGCCGCATTAGAGGATCTTCAGAGTCAGGGAAATGAGACCCGTCTTTGTTACTGTATTTGGTGTATGAATATGCCATGGGGAGCTTGCAAGTCTCTTCCCCCGTGCAGGCAGTAAACTCTTGGTAGCTTGCCATGTTCTCTAAGAGAGAGAACTAGGCTATCAGATGCTCAAGGTCGCTCTCTATGTGTTCAGACGAGCCTCACTCATGAAGGAACCAGCAGCAGAACCCAGGTGTGTGGGACCCGGGGCCAAGATCTCCAAGGCTGCTCAGATTGGGACTGGACCCTTTCCACCAGATTCCCCATTTTCCAGTAACTAGGCAGTCACATACAGAAACTGCCCCCAGCGCCGTGTAACCCCATCAACGGCCAATATCCAGAGACTAAAACCAAGCTCCCAGAAGCACATGACCGCATTTTGGGCTGTTAGCCCTATCATTTGATAGCCTAAATCTCCTTCTTGGAGAACCTGGCAAGCTACTGAGAGTTTATTGCCCAAACAGGAGAACCTGGCAAGCTCCCCGTGGTATATTCATATCCAAAATACAATAACAGATATATACATACCTCTTGGAGAAGCTGGCAAGCTACCAAAATTATCCCGCCCGCATGCGCAGAGCCTGGCAAACTATCCATGGCATATTCAATATGCCAAAAACAGTAACAATAGGTCTCATTCCCCTGACCCCGAAAGAGTCTCCAATTATTGAGAAAGATGAGTAAGGAGAGGCTGGTAAAATCTCAGGGCTCAAAGGAATAGAGACATTACTGGTGCCTGCTCAAGTAAATTGAAAAACAACAGGATAACAGTGATACAGTGAATAGAAAAAAATTATATGTTAATATACCTTAATGTATATTAAAGAAGGAAGACCTCCAGAACCCAGCCACATCCATGCTCATTCCACATATAGTCCCAACAAAATAGTACCTACCCAATAAATAAATAATAAATAAAGCAACCTGGAACAAAAACAATCCTCCACAAATAGATACCTTCAAATGGGGATAGAAAACCTGGACTCACAGAAATAGCTAGGATATTATCTTCCATGTTTTCCCTCACTGATTTACTGCCAATCACCTCTTTTCAACATTATATTAATATTTCATTTACTATTGGGTCGAGTCATCTAACCTTTCTGGACCTAAGTTTCTTTCTCATAGTATGGGATAATATTATTTGTCTCACAAGCCCCTAGAACAGAGACGGACAAAAATATGCCATCATGACACAATATCTAGTATCAGACTTTTAAATGCTCAGGAATAAGAAATACTTCTTTCCTTTGGAATTTTTTTCTGGGATTTTGTTCATGATCTTTAACAATTTAATGTTCTCTCACATCTTCAGATACTTGTCTTAATTCCTTCTTTTTTAATTAAAAGTAACTTTACAGCAAGTAAATTATAGTATACTTCAGTTTTGACATATTATGTATAAAATACTTGGAGGTTAAAATGAAAAATTCAAAGAGACTGTTTCCCAGTGGTGCTAGAACCCAAAATCCATTTTTCTCGGCCCTGGATGTTTGGTGCTCAGGCTAGCAAAGTGGTATTACTCAGCCCTGCAGGATACTGAATAGTCAGTGAAATGAATTTTGGGACAAGAAAATTTTGCTTTTTTGTAGACTTTCCATGACATACACCATATCTACAAGTATTTAAATCAGTGCCCTTCGAAGTTTAACTGGGGAATCCTTAAAAGGCACAAAACTACTCATGATAACAAAGTAACATTTGAGCACACTGTAGAGTTTTTCAGGGGCTATAGCATATAGTATAATGCGATGGATTGAAGACAAATGCAGGTATGAGAACACTTCTCTGCAATTGAGAAGATTAAAAAGCTTTTGCACAACCACCAAAAGAAAAACGCTACTTTAGGGGAGGATAAGTGCTAGAGTTTCACTAATTCAGCAGTTTGAAAACCCTTCCTCTGATAATTGCTGTCAATAAGATAGGTCCTCAAGACAAGCAATGGAGAGAGACACTATACCACTAATTTATCTGGGAAAAGCGTACTTTAGTCACAAGTAGAGGGAAAGAGGCACTTGGAAGAAGCAAAATTTGTGGAAAATAATAGGTTCCACTTCAAAATGTTCTGCTTATACTCAAGTTTGCTATTGTTTTAACTTTAAATTTTCTAAGGCACCATACGCAATAAAAAAAAGGAATAAGGTAAAAAAAAAAATGAAAACTGAAAGCTTCTCTGAGTCCTTTAAAATCATTAACTTCTTAATAATCTAGCTAATTGAACATAAAAGTTACAACAACCTAGCGATCATTTATTCCCTGATAAAAGTCTGGTCTTCATTTAATCATTATAGCACAAACAAAATAAGAAAGCATTCTTATTATCATAGATTCAATTTACAGATTAGGAGTTTCATCTTTGGCAAAACAATGTGTCAAAGTCACACCAAAGATAAGTGTCTAAGCAGTTACCTGGACTAAAGAAAAAACTCATTCTTCTTCTTTAATCTATTTTACCATGTTTTAGCTTCCAGCTTTTATTTATTTGCTGTTTTGTATTTGACTTGGGCCACACTCAGCTATTCTTGGGATTTCTCTTGACTCTGCTTTAGGGGATCACTCTAGGCAAAGCTCAGGGACCATGTATCGGGCTAGCGATTGAACCTGATTTTACTCTGTGCAAAGAAAGCATGCTAACCAATGAACTATCATTCCAGACTGTAGCCTTTATTTTTATTATAATTTAAGGTAACAAGTTGATTGTTGTTTATTGCTTTGAAGTGCAAAGTAGCTGCACCTTCAACACTACCAAAATGCCCAAGGTCCTCAAAAAATTGTCTTTCTTAAACAATTTTTAATAAAAAAAAACCTAAAACTGTAAGTAATCAATTTTTAAAGACAGTATTTTGTGTGAAATCATTCATTTTGTTATATACTGGTAGATGTTCTTTAAGAACAAAACATACCTAGCATATAAAATTCTTTCAAAATTTCTCTAAAAATGGCAAGAAAATTTTTATTTTGTGTGTGATGAATACTTTCTCTTATCTCAAAATAAAAACTTTTTCCTAGCACATTTACTACAATTTGAAATTGTTAGTGTATTGCAAAGCACATATGCTGATATGAGCATTTTGCAGTATTATTAAAATTTTAAACATAATTTTAATATTGTATAACTTTGTATTTAATAGTATAATATGACTTTCACATCATAATTCTTAGCTAGAATAAAATATATTTCTTAAGGATCAGCCTCTATAAATATAACTAAGATGAATGTTTTCAAGCATATTTCCTTCAGTGAGACATAAATTCTCCTAAAATTTTTAGATCAATATTAGGCAGAGAAGTAGCAGTAACTAAGAGTATTCACTGTATCATGTACTTACTTATTTCTGATTAATTTAATTAAAACAATTTTGCTTACTCCATACCCTTTAAAATTATGAACATAATGTTTTCTTCATTTCAGTCATTAAATATTTTAAAATGTACTCTTTTTCAATTTTATTAAGCTATAAAAGACAAAATCATAAAATATTTAAACTGCAGTATAATTTTATATACATGGATACACACATATGCATATATATATATGTGTGTATATATAGTGAAAGGATTCTCCCACACCATTTAGTTAATTGCTTCATTTGTCACCTCATTTTTTTTTTACCATTTCCAGTTTTGATTTGTTTTTAGTTTTTGCACTGTTGTCTTATTTAGTGAAAAAATTTAATCTGTTTGCAAATTTCTATTATTCAATGCAATGTTATAAACTAGTCATTGTTTTTAACTACTAGCCCCACAGACTTTATTCTGTTTATAATTAAAAGTTTTTTTTTAAATAAAAATTTTATTTCATTAAATCACCATGTGGCAGATTACAATGCTTTCAAGCTTAGGTCTCAGTTATACAATGCTGAAACAATCATCCCTTCACCAGCACTCATATACCACCACCAAAAAAAAAAAAAAACCACACAGTACACCTCCCATCCCGCCCCCCTACCCCCCGCCTTGTAACTGATCAGTTTCATTTTACTTTCTGTTTACTTTGGTTAAATTCAATATTTCAACACAAACCTCACTATTGTTGTTAGGAGTACCCCACTAGATTCAGACCTACTGTGAAGACAAATGAGGTCGTGCGGCCGCACTAGCAGCCACACGGTTTTGAATTTCCATACTTTAACAACTAAGTCCAGGGAGATTTCAACCAGATATTGGATCATTGCAGGCTTGAAAATCCAATCTGTGGTCATCATAATATGGCAGACACCGCGCCCTTCATTCCCGGAGAGAAAGAGGCGAGAGAGAGAAATACCTTTCCCCTCCTAGGCGGGCATGGGGCTGAGGCTTAGTTCTCAGGCTGGAGACATTCTGCAAGGAGTTGCCCATGCCGAAAGAGGTTTTGCTGGGTCTGGATTCGCACTCGTGCAGCTGCGGAGAGGCCGCACATGTGTGCGGCCCCCGGGATCACATCTCGGCCATGGGCTATAATTAAAAGTTTGTACTCCTTTACTAACCTCTCCATTTACTCCAACTCCTAAGAATCACTTCTTGTTCTTTGATTCCATGAGTTTAATTATCGACATATATGTGGTGGCATATGGTTTTTGTCTTCTACTGTCTGGATAATTTGATGTAGTCTAATGCCCTATGGTTTATAGACAGCAAAGGTATTTAATGACATGTCATCATTTTAAATATAATTTCCCTATCTCTTTGGGTGTGCATAAAAAACATCACATTATATCAATTAAATCACTGCTATAATTTTTTCCCCATAACTTTGCTATTGTGAATACTGTCAGAGGAAAAAACAGAGAGTGACATTGCCTCTTCAAATTGTTTTGCTCCCTTTAGATACAGACATAGAATTGGTACTGCTGCTGAAAGTGCACTAGGACTCTTAATGCCTTGAACAACTTCTACCCTATTGCTTGTTTTTCTGATAATGACATCCTAAGAAGTAGGAAACAAAATTTCACTATAGTTTTTATATACATTTCTGTTGGATAATGTTGGTTTGCCCTTTCTCCCTCACTGCAAGGAGTTTAAGTTTATTGAGTAATACCCATCACATGGCAAGCTACCCGTGGTGTATTTGATATACCAAAAACAGTAACAAGTCTCACAATGGATACATTACTTGTGAAAAGTGGGACTACAGTGCTACAGTGCAGTACTACCCATCACAATGCTTCCCAAGCACTCCCATTATCTTTAGCTTCTCCTTTGTGCTCTACTTCCCCATCTGTCAATCACTCATTTTCCCTAATAAGAACCTATGACTTATAAAGTCAGATTCTTCAGAGATCTCTGGATTTTGTATTTGTAAGTGAAATAGTGCTTTTCTCTTTCTTTTAGGCCATTTGCAGTTTACTTTAGAGCATTGTCCCTTTTTGTACAGACACAGGAAGACAGTTAATGCTATGATTTTGTAACTTGGGACTTAAATGACTCCAAATAATATTTACTTCTGAGCATCTGTCATATTTACTTGACCTAAGCCTCATTTGCCCTTAGTTTCTAGCACCCCAAAAGCAGTGTCCCAATGAAGGGACTTAGATGGACCCAGAGCAAGCTGTGAGCTACTCTGGCATCAAAAAGGGACAGGGCAAGCATCACAAAACTTATAAATTAAGAGTATGATCATGGACAAATTTTGTCATGACCCAGAGAGAGGTGACTGGATAAGGACCCTGCTGGGGTTAAGAAAGACTAATCTGGCATGAGGACTGTATTCTGGGATACATAGTGAGATGTCCCCAGGAGAGTCACCCTATAAGCTTACGATATCTCTTACTGTGACCATACAAAATGACTAGAAAGATTATTAAGAAATAAATTTAAGGTGATTGTTCAAATGGATATGGAGTAAGGAAAGGAGTAGGTGTGACTGGAAGAAGGCAGGGGCAGACTAGATTGGAATAAACAGCAATTGGTCACCAACCAGCCTGGCCCCTGTTTTCCCCTTCTTTTGTCCATCACCGTAGGCCATCGTTGTGGCAAAGCAGCCTGACCACTTAACTCATGAGGCGAGTGCCCACACATTTTTTTTTGTATACACATAGATTTCTTGATGATTAATGATAATCAGTACATCTTCCTGTGCCTGTTGGCTATCTATATATCTTCTTTGAAAAGTTTCTCCTCGACTTTTGTACCAGTTTTAAAATTGAATTAGAGGGCTGGAGAGATAGCACAGCGGGTAGGGAGTTTGCCTTGCACGCGGCCGACCCAGACTCAGATCCCAGCATCCCATATGGTCCCCTGAGCACGGCCAGGGGTAATTCCTGAGTGCAGAGCCAGGAGTAACCCCTGTGCATCGCCGGGTGTGACCCAAAAAGCAAAAAAATAAAATAAAATAAAATAAAATTGAATTAGATACAGGCTTTGTTCATTCTGATTATTTTTACTGTACAGTTGCAAATGACTTTTTATTATTTGTACTACTATCTAGTTATTGGACTGGAGCAATAGCACAGCAGTAAGGCGTTTGCCTTGCATGCAGCCGACCTGGGTTAGATTCCTCCACCCCTCTCGGAGAGCCTACCAAGAGTATCTCACTCATATGGTAGATACTGGCAAGCTACCCGTGGTGTATTTGATATGCCAAAAACAGTAACAAGTCTCAAAATGGAGATGTTACTGGTGCCCGCTCGAGCAAATCGATGAGCATCGGGATGACAGTGACAGTTACAGTGACTGTCTAGTTATAAATGATATTATAATATTTTCCTTGGTAGTTCAGGTTTTCTTTTCATTTTACTGATCATTTTCTTTTTGATGAATTTTTTTATTTAATGTAGCCTAATAATGCATTTTTGCTTCTGTAGATTATGCTTTTGGTGTAAAATACAAAAATAACATTGCTGAAGCCAACATCAAGGATATAATCCTTTATGGAGCAATAGCACAGAGGGTAAGGTGTTTGCTTTGCATGCGACTGTCCTGGGTTTGATTCCTCGGTCACTCTCAGAGAGCCCAGCAAGCTACCAAGAGTATCCCACCTACAGGGCCTGGCAAGCTACCTGTGGCCTATTCGATATGCCAAACACAATAACAACAAGACTCACAATGGAGACATTACTGGTGCCCGCTAGAGCTAATCAATGAGCAATGGGGTGACAGTGATACAGTGATACAGTGATGTTTTCCTCTCAGAGTTTTACATCTTTAGGTCCATTAAAAATTCTCGGTTTTGTTTTGGGAGCTATATACAGCAATGCTCAGAGCTTACTCCTGGCTTTGCACTCAATAACTGGCTCATGAAAAGGCTCCAGGGATCACATGTAGTGCTAGGGATAAAACCCACTCAGCCCCACTCAGTGCAAGTGCCTATTTCCCTGATCTTCATTACCAATTCTTTCACCTATTCTGAGTTGTTTTTGTGAATAGTGTTTGAAAGTGGTTCAGTTTCATCCTTTGGAACGTAGCTATCCAGTTTTTCCAATATCTAACGAGCATTAGTGAAAGGACTATCTGTTGCACCTGTCATACTTTTAAATCTTTTGTCAAAAGTTAATTATGCAATTAATGCATATATTTGGGGTGTTTTATTAATCCATTGATCTGAGTCTGTTTTATTTGTGGGATATGATAGTGCTTTAATTACTACAACTTTGCAACATGTATTTAAATCAGAAAGTGTGACAGCAGGCTAGAGAGTTTAATATACTTAGTGCAGGCCTTGCAGGCAGGAGGCCTGTGTTGGGTCATTGGAACCATATGATCCCCTGAGCACTGCAGAAGCAACCCCTGAGCTTGATTTAGAGTAGCACCCAAGCGCCTCATGGACATTGGAAAAAAAATCAGGAAGGAAGAATGTTTAATGCTTCCAATTCTGTTCTTTCTCACAATTGCTTTTTTTAAAATATTTTCCTCCTTTTTGGTTTGAATTACATTTTTGCCTAATTAATATAGTTTGGACTTCCAGCTATATTAAAACAGCTAGGAGAGGCTAAAATCCATATGGTTTGGTGGAAATCTAGACTTGCTTTTCATCCTTGAATAAAAGCTCCCAGCTTTTCACTGTTGAATATGACGCTAGCTTTAAGTGTCTTATGTCCTTAATATGTTCAGCCATATTTCTGTTTTACTTTTCTACACATAAATGGAGTAAAAAAATGTTTACCATTTGAATTTTTCTTTGATTAAATACTCTTTCTTAGGGTAGGGTTGGAAAGATAGTGCAGGAGGTAAGGTGCTTGCCTTCTTAAGTTGCTTGAAAATAACTCTAGTTCTTCACTAAGTACAAAAAATAAATCATCACACTATCTTGTCCCCTGACCACTACCAGGAGTGATCCCGAGAATAGAAACAGAAGTAAGCCCTGAGTGCAGTGAAGTGTGATCACAAAACTGAAACAAAAATTAATATCCCTATTTAACATATATACTTTATATTTATATTGAATTTATAGGAAATAAAACTATAACACAAAGTTGAACAAGGTTTACTGTTCTGTAATATGTACTTCTCTGTAAAGCACTTCACATTCTTCTTGCACTTAGAGTATTTAACCAGTGAAATCACCAATAAAATGGGCAAAAATTCAAAAATAACATCTATATGGACCACAAAAGGTCAGTTGCTTATAATATAAGAATTAAGGCAAAAGATAAATACTGAACTCAGCTAGGAGTATATGCATTGGAGGATTCAATAATTTTTTATTTTATGCATAACCACAAATTATCACAAAAACATGCTGTTTATTGATTTGGGGGATGTTGAGTAGATAAACTCACAAGCTATAATATATGATAATGAATATTGATGATATTCTTTTATCCAGATGCTTTTTAAAAATTCTTATTAATCATCATCACATTCTGAGTCTTTGGGGTTTTTTTATTATTATGTAGAATAAGAAAAAAGACGCTAATGTATGTCAACATTTCCATTAACATTTTCATATGAAGAAATTGACTAACATTTAGAAATTTATTATTATTTAATTTTATTTACTATGATTTCAATCTTTTCAATATAAATTTTAGCTTTTCCTGCTTATATCTTAATTAATAGATGGTGAATCAAGCATCATTTTTACACATTAAATGAGAATACTGTAAGCAAAGGAAGCAAATGTTAACTATTTTAAGTCAATTGTAGATTTCTTGGAAAAAAGTCAAAGAGTCATTGAAAAGATTTAGGAAGCTGGATGAGCTCTATGAAAACTAAACAGACCAATGAGAGAAGTGAGAGCTATTTTGCTATAACTTATCCACCTGGGAATTTTAGATTAGTCTCTTTCACCTGGGCTCCATTATAGTTGCAGAAAAGAACTTCAACCAAATGTTTCCCTCATCTTGGTGTAACTTATTCCAGGATCAAAATATAGGACATTAAATTTACTTGAATAACCTTAAGAAATTTGTTCTTCCCACATCAGAGGGTTGAAAGGAAGGATAGTTCATCTAGTTCACCTTAGATAAGAGAGAGACAGGGCAAATCTATCAACAGCAGAGCATATGCAGTGGGAAATGATTAACCCAGATGAGAAAACTGGACAGGACCAGATATAGTGTGTATGTATATCTACATATATATGTAGATATATTTATATATTTGATATGTGTATGTCAATCAATACATATTTATGTAAAACAGTGTCAAGTATATACGGTCAGAGATGGAGTGACTGAATGCTTCAAACGGATGGACCTAAATATACTTGAAGCCAAGAAAGGCAGTGTAACCTTGGGAATAAAGATTCTGTTTTTATTTATGGTTAATGTTTACTGTGGTAATGCTGGTTTATTAGACTGCATGTTTTAAAGATGCAATTTTATATCTCTTCAAACCACATGTTACTACACTATGCCCATCAGTAAGTATTAGTTTCCTGCCACCATAGACCATAAACCTCTCAAAATTTTTAAAACTTCCTTCCGCATCCCCTACCCACTGGCTTCACTTTTGTTGTTAGAGTTTTAGGGTTTATTTCACTAGATATTGTCTTTTCCCTTACTTTGTTTCTTTTCATACTATATTTTAAGAGGGCTTGCTAGGAATTCATATTTCTTCTGAATTATTTCACTCAATTTAACACTTTTCAAACCCATATCATAGGGATAGATAAGACTTATTTCTAATATTTGAGATGCATTAATTCTATTTTTAAATATAATTCATCTTCTATTTTGAATTGCCTCAGAAAAATATTTTTCTCAATTATTTATTTCCTGAAAGTATAATCCTAATTTTGACCTGCAAATTTATAAACTGTTACTGAACGTATTGTTATCTGGAGGAAATTGATAATATTGTTGCAGGATTTGTTCAGTTCTGCACATGATTTCAATGGAATTCCTCCTTTAGTATTCATATTCATGCAGAGACCCCAGAGACCATAAAAAAAGAGGGCAAAGGTCATGTGTTCTGACATAATTGTCAATTTTTATGCGTAAAATAAAACACACTGTGACTGATATAGCTGCACAACTGTACAAGAAATGACTGACATGATCTGAGATAGCACTGCTACAGTTACCTTCCTATTAACAGGACATGCGTATTAGTAGTGGCAGGTGTTGTTAAGTGCATACCTTCAAGCCAGTTCATTAGATGCAGATTCCTTTTCCCAGAATATCTGCAATTTGCATTTTCATCATGTTACTAGTCCCTCCCATGATTGACTTTGACTACTACTATCATGGTCAAGGTAAAGACCTCACATACAAAATTAATGACTGCTGAAGTAGTCATTCATTTTAACTCATTTTCATAAACCATTAGAAATAATTCTATCATGCTATTTTCCTAAATTGGGGATTTCTAACTGAAAAACACTATGTTTTATAATGCAAGTTTAGAAAAATTAGAATAGTTATTTTTAATGAATTATCATGTTTGAGTTTAATATTTGGATGACTAGAAATAAATTATATGGATAAAGCAGTGAAAGGATTTACAAATATTTTTTTCAATTTTAAAAATGTTCACTGGTTGTTTGACATTTTTGAATTTTATTGAAAAATTGCTGGAAAATTCTTATATAAGTTTTCCATTATGTTCACTGTGAATGTATTAGTAATTTACTTAACATGTCCTTCAGAACTCAGTCCCTCTTAGTTTTTTAGAAGACTGATTTGTTTGGGAGTTTTGCTTAATCATCTCCATAGGGCACCTTCTCATGTTTTAGTTATTAAGCATATAAATTCAAAGTAATTTCAGAACTGAGATTAACTCTGTGTATATGCAGGGGGAAATCAGTGAAAAGTCCTTGATGCAAATAAAGTAGATCTGAATAAATTGTTTCCTACTGCATCCAAAAAAGTTATTCTGACTATATAAAATAGTTTTATACATGCAATAGCCAGAGTTAACAATCCAAGAAATATGGTGTATATAAATAGAGGGTGCAAGATAAAGTTAGCAGGATTATTTTTTTCTTTACTCATAAGACATTGAAGTGCTCAAGTTATTGATTAGATGCTATATGTATGTGTAGTGTATACGTGTGTGCATGTGTATATGTATGGATGTGTCTGTGTTTTAGGCAATAGAACACAGAATCTCATACATATGAGGCATGTGTACCTCTGCTGAATTATATTCCCAGGCCAGATCTATTGTTTTCATTTCTTCCAGTAATTAAACACACATTTACTCCTTTATCCACACATAATCATGCACATTCAAATGTTTCTGATTCATACAGAGACCTTTCTTATTCTTGCATCTTAAAATGGCTATGTATATTTCATTATATATTTTCCTCACTCTCCCAAATCACATAATCTAAAAATGCACTGTATTTATCATCTTTTCCAATAATAGACCTAAAAGCTGAGGGAATTTCCCCAGGATCCTTATGGTACCACTGGAGCTGCTCATTCAATTGTTCCCTGAACATTTTAAACCAAACTTACTGTCACCTATCTGGTGAATATCCACCTTCTCCTTCCTAAAAATTACTCCCCTTTCAACAACCCTCCTGATTTTGAACACATAAATGGTGCAGTTAAATCATATGTTCCACCTACCTCTGCCAAGTCATAATTGCCAAGTCATAACTGCAATTTCTTCCCAAACTTAAGTGCCAGTTTATTATACCAGTTATTGTTTTATATTTTATGGTTAACCTTTTACTTCTATCACTTATAATACATTGAGTTTAATAAAAGTATATTCATTCATATATTCATTTGTGTTTAGAAATGTAATAACAATATTTAATTCTATCAGCTTTGGGATATTTCTGACCTAATTTCATAATATTTTATTAAATAGAAGAGACAGATTATCAGGATAGGGTTGATAGCACAGCGAATAGGGCACTTGCCTTGTATGTAACCTTCAAGGATTTGATTCCCAGAACTCTCTATAATTCCAAGGCCCCTCCAGGAATAAAGACAAAATTTAAAAATTGAAGTGATTTTTATTATACTTTGGCTTATAGGTCATAAATCACAAAGTATTATACATAAAATATTGTCTTATTTTTTTAATAATGTAGGAGTACTGCTATTTGTTCAGCCATTTATTAAGTTGATTGAATTGGGCATGAACTCCACATTACATTTTTTTAAAATGGTATCACCGGAAGATAGAGTTACAAAGCTTTCATGTTTGAAATTCAGCCATACAATGTTAGAACACACATCCCACCACCAGTGCACATTTTCTACCACCTTCATCCCAGTCTTCACCTTGCCTTTATGGCAGACAATTTCCCCAATCCTCTCTCTCTCTCATTTTGGGCATTTTGTTTTGCTCAAAATTTCCCACCACCATTCAAACCTACCTGCCAGGTGCATTCACTACATACTTTATTTTCCATTGCTCAATTTGAGTATCATGAGAGCTTGCATGGCTGCAATTGTAAATGTAAATTTCTAGATTGTATATGATTGGGTTCCAGAGACATCTCTATACGGACTAATACATTTTGGGATTCAATACATTTTGGGATTCAAAGTCTCTGGGCCAGGGCTTTTGGTGTGCTAAGATGGAGACTAGAGGCAAACTGTGGGTGTGACAGCCAGTCTGCTGGGCAGGCAGGGACTAGGGGAAGGATAGCCCAGGTCCTCTGCCGCCATGCGGACTGGAGATTCAGTCCTGGAACCCGCATAACTGGGCCTTGCTTGTGGAAGCTCTTGGTCACTGGGATTTCATCTGGAGAGGTGATAAAATATTTTCAATAAATTTGATTTAAATAATTGTGTTAAAACATCCAATGATGAGTTTATAAATAATTAATTATTTTCAGAAGGGCATTTGAAATAATATTTATGAGAGACACAATACATGAGTGTTTAGAAATATTCATTTCTTTGATTCATATGTAGGAATAATTATTTCCATTGCATATAATAATTACTTTTAGCAAAGTTACAACCACTTTACATAAGGCCTATCCCAAAGCTAGATCAATAAACAAAAATTCGTTGTTTTTTGCTATCAGAGTGACCAAAGAAAATTGTGTATACCTTAATTCATAGATTGACATAAAGGCTCATATTTTCCTTCTAATCTCAATATTTTTTATTATCAGATTTAATCTTTAAGTAAACACTAGTGAAAGATTATTTAAACCTTCTTTCTTAGAGTTTCCTCACCAGTAATATTTGTTAGGCAAAAAGAATTACACAAGGTAGATTTCCTCCCTTGCCCTCATGAAGTTCTTCATCTAGAGAGGAACTGGAACATAAAAGTGCATATTTTTATCTAGGAAATTTTATTTCTAGAAATTTATATAGAGGAATAACTGTAGGATCAGAAATATTTTAATTTCATAAATGCACACACATATTCACACTTTATTTTAATGTTAACGTAAATCACTTTATTGTGAAGATGCTTAATTTTAAATATATTTTAGTATATGTAAGTTGTTTTATTTCAAAGTGCCTATTGAATAAATTGTAATTACACAAAATATTTTTACTATTCTGAAGTAGAAGAGTAACAACTACCAGTAAACTGAACTGTAAATTGTAGGATGAAATATATTCCTTGGGGTTTGGAGATACAGGACAGCAAATAGAATGCTTGCCTTGTAGATGGACAACCCAGGTTTGATCCCAGTACCCCAAATAGTGCCTGGCTAGGAATGATTCCTGAAAGCAGAGCCAGGAGTAAAATCCATGAGGAGAGGTAGTTGCTAAAACACAAAACCAAAAACCTCAAAGATAGTCTTTAGACTTGGAATAACATTTCTTATAATAACACTTGATGACTAGCTAGAGGTATCTTCAATTGTTTATTGCCACTGTTCAAACAAATGGAAACAATGTTAAACAAATTGAACTACATCAAGAGTAAGAAGTTTCTGTTCCACAAAGTTAATGATGACCAGTCTAAAACTACACCTAACAGTCTAGTAGGAATTATTTGCTCACCACTCAATCTGATCAATGATTGATATACAAGATACATAAAGTACCAGTAGAACTTTACAGAAAAAAAAATAATCTCATTAAGAAATTAGTGTGAGCTGGAGCGATAGTACAGTTTGCCTCACACACTGCCGACCCAGGTTCAATCCTTGACATCCCATATGGTCTCCCCAAGCATTTCCAGGAGTAATTCCTGAGTGCAGAGCCATGAGTAACCCCTAAGCATCTCTGGGTATGACCCAAAAAAGAAATAAAAATTTGTTGGGGAGGATGGGGAGAAATGCATGGGTACTTCCTCAGAGAAGATGTACAGACAGCCAAAGTTTACATGATGAAAGTTCTGTATCACTTATCATCAGGGAAATGGAAAAAAATGAAATAAAAATAACAGTAAGAGATCTTTTCATACCACTGAGGCTAGCACACATCAAAAAGAACAAAAACAACCAGTATTTGATAACTATGTGAAGAAAATCTCTTCCAATCTCTGCAAGTGGATATATCAACCTGTCTAGTTTTTATGGAAAAAATATGGACACCTCTCAGAAATTTTCAATATGATTCAGCTATTCTACTACTTAGCATAAACCCCACAGATGCAAAGACTCTATTCAGAAAAGGCATCTGCATTGCTATGTTCATTGCAGCACTCTTCACCATTTTGCTAAAACTGGAAGCAACTCATGTGTCCCCCAAAAGATAATTGAATTAAAAATATAAAACTGCCTTTTCCCTCACTGAGCTTCCCAGCTGTTGGTGCCCGCGCACTGTGCGCGTGGCTCTCGGACCCCATCTCCAGCCAGTGTGCAGTGGACAGAGACTCCGCCCCTCGCCACCAATGAACCTGCACCTCCTGCTTCCTCATCCAGATGCGCCTCTTTCCCTCACTGAGTTTCCCAGCCGTGGGTGCTCAGCCCCCGGACCCAATCTCCAGCCAGTGACCAGTGACTAAAAAGGGCGTGGCCTCTTTGGTAGTGGGTGTGGCCCCGCTTCAGTGGACTTGGTGGCTGGGAGCGGCAGTCGCTCATGAGGCTGCAGTTATTTGCCCCTGTTCTAGTGGACTTGACAGACGTCAAAATTCCCATTAACTAAGTTGGTGGAGATCTCCCCAGTTACCTCAAACACAAAAGACTAAATTAACCACTAGCCTCCTCCAAAAATATCGAAAACTCACGAAAAGAGAGATTATCTCTAATGAGGTGGAAGGTCCCACCTCCATACAACCATGACAGCATGAAGAAACAGTGCAAATCCCCATAGCAAGGAGAGGACAAATAAGAGTCCAGAAGCTTCAGCAGGGGTTTCCCACAAATGTGATCTGTCTGATAAAGAACTCAGAGAAAAAATTCTGAGAATGTTCATCGAACTTAAAGAAATGGTGGAGCAGTCAGTGAAGAAATTACGGTAAGAAATGAGAGCAGAAATAGGAAAGCTACATTCAGAAATGTCACGAATAAAAGACATTGTAGACGAAATAAAAAACACAGTCAGAGCCCTCAACAGTAGAATGGCTACAGCTGAAGAGAGAATTAGTGAGCTTGAAGATGAGAAACAGAAATCCCACAGGCTACAACAAACAATTGGAAAAGATTTTAAAATAGCTCTAGGGCAAATCAGAGACCTAGGGGATGATGCCAAGAGGAATAACATAAGAATCATTGGAGTTCCAGAAGTACAGGGAGGCAACCCTAATGAGAAAGCCACAGTTAAAGAAATCATTGCTGGAAAGTTCCCAGAACTGGATAATGCAGATGTTCAGATCCTAGGAGCCAGAAGGGTGCCAGCTAGAAGGGACCCCAATAAAAAGACTCCAAGACATATCATAGTCAGAATGATGGATGCCATGGATAGGGATACAATACTGCAGGCAGCAAGGTCAAAAAAAGAAATCACATACAAAGAAGCACCCCTTAGATTCACAGCAGACTTATCAGAGGAAACCCTCCAAGCCAGAAGAAAATGGTGGAATATAGTGAAAAAAACTCAATGAAATTAACGCCTCACCACGAATACCTTATCCAGCTAAGCTCTCACTCAAACTCGAAGGAACCATACACAATTTCATGGATAAACAACAACTAAGGAACTTCATAGACTCAAAACCAAGCTTAAAAGAAGGACTAAAGGGGCTTTTGAAGGACAAGGAAAAACCCTGCAAGAATAACAAAACCTGCAGAAAGATGACACAAAATCCCATGAAAATAATCTCTCTCAATGTCAATGGCCTAAATGCACCAATTAAAAGACACAGAAATCAGATCAAAATGGATTAAAGACCTCAGCATCGGACCACAAACCATAAGGTACATTGAAGACAAGGTCGGCAAAGCCCTCCACAATATTGAAGCTAACGGTTTCTTCGAAGATAACCTGCAACTGACCAACCAAGAGGAAACAGAGGTAAACAAATGGGACTACATTAAACTAAGAAGCTTCTGCACCACAAAAGATACAGTGACCAGAATACAAAGACAGTCTACAGAATGGGAAAGAATACTCACCCAATACTCATCTGATAAGGGGATGATATCAAAGGTACATAAAGCACTGGTTGAACTCTACAAGAAGAAAACATCCAACCCCATCAGAAAATGGGGCGAAAAAATGAACAGAAACTTTCCCAAGGAAGAGATATGAATGGCCAAAAGGCACATGAAAAAGTGCTCTCCATCACTAATCATCAGGGAGATGCAGATCAAAACAACCATGAGATACCACCTCACACCACAGAAAATGGCACACATCCAAAAGAACAAAAGCAACCACTGTTGGAGAGGATGTGGGGAGAAAGGGATCCTTCTACACTGCTGGTGAGAATGCCGACTGATTCAGCCCTTCTGGAAAACAATATGGAAGCTTCCCAAAAAGTTAGAAGTTTATCTCCCATTTGATCCAACAATACCACTACTGGGAATATACCCCAAAGAAGCAAAAAAGTATAGTCGAAATGACATCTGCACTTATATGTTCATCGCAGCACTGTTTACAATTGCCAGAATCTGGAAAAAACCCAAGTGCCTGAGAACAGATGACTAGTTAAAGAAACCCTGGTACATCTATACAGTGGAATACTATGCAGCTGTTAGAAAAAATGAAGTCATGAATTTTGCATATAAGTGGATCGACATGGAAAGTATCATGCTAAGTGAAATGAGTCAGAAAGAGAGAGACAGACATAGAAAGATTGCACTCATCTGTGGAATATAAAATAACATAGTAGGAGACTAATATCCAAGAATAATGGAAATAAGTACCAGTAGGTTGGCTCCATGGCTTGGAAGCTGGTCTCACATGCTGGGGAAAAAGGCACTTCAGATAGAGAAGGGAACACCAAGTAAAATGTGGTTGGAGATCCTGCCTGGGAAGGAAGATTTGTGCTGAAAGTAGACTAGAGACTGAACACAATGGCCACTCAATACCCCTATTGCAAACCACAACACCCAATTGGAGAGAGAGAACAAAAGGGAATGCCCTGCTACAGAGGCAGGGTGAGATGGGATTTTGGGTGGTGGGAGGGATACTGGGTTTATTGGTGGTGGAGAATGGGCACTGGTGGAGGGATGTGTTTGCGAACATTGTATGAGAAAAAAAGCTCAAAAATGTGTGAATCTGTATTTGTACCTTCATGGTGATTCACTAATTAAAGAATAAAATAAAAAATAAAATAAATAAAAATAAAAAATAAAAACTATGGCAACATATACATAATGGAATACTACTCAGTTTTAAGAAAAGATGAAATAATGCAATATGCTGCTAGCTGCTATGATCATGGATATGGAGAGCATCATACTGAGGGAAATTAGTCAGAAGGAAAGTCAGACAGAATGCTCTATTTCATATGTGGGACAGGAACATAGTAGGGGAATAAATGCTCAAAGGCAATCGAAACAGGGAGCTGGTCTTTTGCTCCCACAATACCTCACATGGAGGTTATGGAGGTTATGGGGGGAGCAGTGCTTATGGTGGACACCAGAACAATGGTGAAGAAAAAGACTCTGGTGGAGAGTATAGTGCTAGAATATTTTATATATGAAATCCTGTCAATAAAGATTTAGTAGCACTATAGCCCTGTCATCCCGTTGTTCTTCGATTTGCTGGAGTGGGCACCAGTAACATCTTCATTGTGATACTTGTTACTGTTTTTTTTTTTTCTTTTTGGGTCACACCTGGCGATGCACAGGGGTTAGTCCTGGCTCTGCACTCAGGAATTACTCCTGGAGGTGCTCAGGGGACCATATATGATGCTGGGAATTGAACCTGGGCTGGCTGTGTGCAAGGCAAACGCCCTACCAGCTGTGCTATTTCTTCAGCCCCTGTTTTTACTGTTTTTGGCATATCCAATACACAACGGATAGCTTGCCAGTCTCTGTCGTTTGGGTGGGATACTCTCGGTAGCTTACCGGGCTCTCCAAGAGGGACGGAGTAATTAAACCCGGGTTGACCGAGTACAAGGCAAACACCCTACCTCTTGTGCTATCACTCTAGTCCAACTATTTAGTAAACTACAACAATTATAAAGGTAAATAAGAGTAATTAAGCGTATTAATCAAACCAGTGACTTTAATTTGTAAGATCTACCATGTAATACATTACACTCAAAAGTGAATAAAAGCCCAACAACAAAGCTGCTAACTCAGCCTACTATGGAAGCTTATCATCTATACACTTTTCTTTCATTCTCTGATAGTCAAAATCTTACACACAAAATGACTAAACACATGTGAGAATAAAACAAAATAAAAGTCGTCTATCAGCAATCATTTAATGCAAAAAGCTACAAAGCACATTCTCTTCACCACATTTTTATCAATATATGCTATTGCAGCTAATCTAAATTTATACAATTGGAAGGTTTAAAACTTCATTTAAGATTATTCTTTCACAAAATAGTGAAGCCAAGTACATATAGTTAATCTCTACCACCAAATTTATTTTATTTCCACCACATTTTACCTTATCTTCTTACTATTTAATTCAACAATATTACTGCACTAGTATAAGGCTGTAAGCTTTCAGTGACTTAATACAGTGACTGCTAGAGATATTTATTAGATAGCTATCATTTCAAAATGAAAACAGAAACCCTGTAATAAAAGGTTTGTTATTTACTGTATGAGAATAATGCTTTATGTGTTATGATTATAATGAGAAAAATAGCAATAATTGTAGGTTTAGAGAAAGCTATTATACATGGCTTAAGTAAGTCTATAGTATAATCTTTGCAAGACCTAAATAAGTCACCCTCATTACCCAGGGAAAACAACATAAAACTCTACTTGGTATAAATTAATTGTGCATTGTTTTAAGTTCATAACTCAAAAGATATCTTCAGAAATTACAGAGCCAAATTGGGAGCACAGAGAAAGCTTAAAGTGCTGGTCACATGCCTTGCATGTGGAAGATCTGGTTTTGAAACCTAGCACCACAATTTCCTGAACTACCAGGAGTCCTGAGTCATGAATAGATTCTAAGAATGGCCAAGTATGATCCATGAACAAAACCAAGAAAAAACAAAAAGTGTGAGGCTGAAGTGATAGCACAGTGTGTAGGGCATTTGCCTTGCACGCAGTTCATCCAGGTTTGATTCCCAGCATCACATATCATCCCCTGAGCACCACCAAGAGTAATTTCTGAGTGCATGAGCCAGGAATAACCACTGTGCATCATTGAGTGTGACCCAAAATTTTTTTTAAAAGTAAATAATAACAATAATAAAGAAGATACTACATTGGTCAATTTAAAGGAACAGTATTTACATTCTGACTGATAAATTGGCTAATATATAAACCATTACTTCAATGGGAAGCTTTTAGTAAAAAATATATATAAAAATGTATATTTAGAATAGTAAAGAGGGTGGTACTTGGTGGCCAAATGGGAAGCAATTTAAGAATATTATCAGAACCTCACAACAGGAGTAAGCTACACTTAGCCCCAGACCACCCTAACTAAATCCTCAAAGCAATAAAACAAAATACATGCTATAGAGTTGTGACATAAAAAGATTGTGGAAGTTTTTACTCTAACCTTATAACAATAATCTGCAGAAATATAAAAATTACTCCTTCTTAGACTCCTCAGGGAACAGTGATCACAGACTAAACAACTTAAATTGTAGGTAAAAATAGAAAGATACAGCAATCAGATGTGAAGCTGAAGCTGCAAAAGCCATATATTTGTGAAAATAAATCTATAGAGCAATTTAAATAAATTTCTGCAGATTATCAATTAACTAAATAGTTAGAAACTCTTAGGGTCGTGGATTTAGGAGATCCTAACACACTTTGTAGATTTACACTGAAGTACTACTCTAGGTCCTTGTGCTGAGAATATGATAGTCTCCTTTTCATGATAGTGTCCTGGTGTAAGAAGACCAGAAAATAACCATTCTAAAATATATAAAGAATCTTTTCCATAATGTAGGCTGTCCTCCTAAGTAAAGGACTTTTATTTGAGCTTTAATTATGAAATTTCATTGCATCAAGTAAAAGGTAGTTCCTCTCCATTCCAGTCCCCTCATATCTCCTGCCTCACGTAAGATCGTCTACAACGATCAAGTTTCCCAGAATAGATACAGACTAATACACTCATAAAATGGAAAAGTGGGTGCCATGTCATAGTACAGTGTGTAGGGCATTGGCTTTGCACAAAGCCAACCTATATTCAATGCCTGGCATCCTATATGTTCCCCCAAGTATCGCCAGGAGTAATTCCTGAGTATGGGCTAGGAGTAATTCCTGAGCATTGTTGGCTGCATCACCAGATGTGACCCAAAAGGACAAAAGAAAGGGAGGAAAAGTGTCTAGAAAGCTTTGGGTTGGTAGGGAAACTGGGGACATTGGTGGAGGGTAGTAGATACTGGAGAAGGGATTGGTGGTGGAACATTGTACTCCTGAAACTCAAATCATAAATATATTTGTAAGTTTGTAATTTATGGTCACTCAATTTAAAAAAAATGAATGAACACTTGAAAAAAAGAGAATAATCAAAAGAGAGATAAGAGTCTGAATTATTATACTTTAGGACGCAACTCTAAGACAAGTCCACTAAATGATGGACATTTTTATAGAAACTGTTATGGGCACTGCTTCTATTCCAGACCCAGCACCAATACACAAACAGGACTCCTGTATAATAAGAACATTACAGATAAACTGCTGTTTGACATCGACTCTTTCACACAAGTTCACTAGGAAGCTCAAAATCAAAGGAGGAGACAAAAATAAGAACAATCAACGAATTAAAGCATGTAGTACCTATAGATATGCCCAATATTAAACGACCTAGCTCCTAGCCAAAATAATATAAATCCTCACACTAAATGTCTTATTTACCTAGCTTCTGTTACATGAAACAACATGTCTTTTATCCAAAAATTTACAAAGCTATGTCAAAAATGTTTTGCCATAATTTTTCAAGTGTTTTCAATAAAAACCTGAATTAATTGACCCATATATTTGTTTGGTTAAATGATACCATAGCTTTATGACCAAACACTGAAGAGGCAATTACGATTAGCTGGCCACACACACCAAAAGGGACACTAAAATATGAAACTTCACAGAAAAGAACTCTTTCAACTTTATAGAAGATAATTATCTGCTTTTCTGGTTGATATAAAAGTGCATTTCTATTATTAGTATTGTTACTCAATCTCAAGAAGAGATTGATGAAAAAACTGAAGTCTTAGAAAGCACATTAAAATAATTCTATCACTGTCACTGTCATCTCATTGCTCATCAATTTGCTTGAGCAGGCACCAGTAATGTCTCCATTGTGAGACTTGTTATTGTTTTTGGCATATCGAATACGCCACAGGTAGTTTGCCAGGCTCTGCTGTGCAGGTGAGATACTCTCGGTAGCTTGCCAGGCTCTCCGAGATGGGCAGAGGAATTGAACCTGGGTAGGCCGTATGCAAGGCAAATGCCCTACTTGCTGTGCTAAAGCACCAGCCCAAATATTACTTAAAATTGTTCACTTATTTGTGGTATATAGAATAACTGGATGAAGAAATGTAATGTGGCAAATGGAGGTATGTATAGATCACCCTTGACCTCAGATTATAGGGAGGAGAAGAGCAAAGAAAAGAGAAATTGAGGCGGGAAAGAAGAAAATGAAAGTAATAGGGGAATAGGTCAAGGTCCTCAGTTATAATGCTACTGACATTGGAAAGTGGTAATAGCTATATATCTAAAATGCAGACTAAAGAAACTGAAAACATTAGATCTAAACTGCAACCAGCAGAGGGAGGAGGGGGTTTCTGGAAAAAAGAATGGGCACACTGGTGAAGAGAAGTTGACACTGATAGTGCAATTGGTGTTGAAATATTGTAGCTCAACTATCAATAGCTTTGTAAACCACAGTTCTTTAACTATATTATAGCATTGCACTGTCATCCTGTTGTTCATGGATTTGCTTGAGTGGGTACCAGTTAATGTCTCCATTGTGAGACTTCTTGTTACTGTTTTTGGCATATCAAATATGCCACGGGGAACTTTCCAGGCTCTGCCGTGTGGGCGGGATAGTCTCGGTAGCTTGCCAGGCTCTCTGAGAGGGAACTATATTATAAAATTAAAAATAAATTAATTGACTTTTTAAACTATGATTTAGTACACAAAGTCCTGCCAATATATTTACTATTCCATATTTGGGGACTTTGTAGAAAATCAATCAATGATTGTATTTTTAGTGCTAAGTAAAATTTTATAGGATTTTGAATTAAATCTGTAGGGACAAAATATCAAGTATTACTTTGTTCCATGGAATGATCTACTTTATTAGTTTACATATAGTTGTAAACCACCATTAAATATATACATATATGTATATGTTTTTATATATGTGTATATATATATATATATATATATAAAGAGAGAGAGAGAGAGAAAGATAGAGAGAGAGAGGGAGGGAGAGAGGGAAGGAGAGAGGGACAGAGGGGGAGGCCAGAGAGGTAATTCTAATGGCTAAAGCAATTGTCTTGCTTGAGGAAAGCTCTGAGTTTAATTCTAAATACTCCATTTCCCCCATCTTCCAGGTGTAGACCTGAAATACCACAAGTATTGTTGATGCTGAGTTCAACTGGAACTCCATCAAAAGGTCCCTGACTGTAAAAACTAAGACACGCTGAGGGGCGTGTGCACTCTCTGGCTCTCTGTCTCACTGCCCTCGTTCAGTGCTCTGGAACCACTGTGTGTGGGCTGGATCAGAACAGCCGTTGGCCAAGGACAGGCGAAGGAAGAATGAGGACCAAGCTGGTTGCTGATTAGTTACCATTTATTCAATCTTCCATCTTTCCAGTCTCCCGCACGTCTAGCTCCGTCCTCTCTCTGGATCTACTGCAGCCACTCTCCATTCTCTTCTCTCTCTCCTCCCTCTTTCTCTCTCCCACTTGCCCCTAGGCTACGCACAGCCAGGTAGCAAAATCATCATAAGAAAGCCCTTCTTGAGGGCCAGGCATTCCAAAGCCCTTCCTGACTCTTAAGGTGCTTTTCTCCTTTCCTAATTACTCAATAACATCTTAATACTAGTTATTTTTGTATGGACATAGCAAGAGATACATTGAGGCTTGCAAGGCAGCTCTCCTGGAAACATCTTGCCACAGACTCAACTACAGCACTGAGGCCAGATTAATCATTCCTCAGCCTAGCAGGGTCCAAATCTAGTTATCATTGTTTGGATCATGACAACATAAGTCCATGATCAAGCTCTTAACTTATAGTTAAGCATTAGGCACTTTGGCCAGGCCCATCTCAATGCCAGGGTAGCACACAACTCACCGCTTGCCCTGGGTCTTCTCGTCCCTCGTCTCGACCCTGCTTTTTGGGGTGCTAGGAAATAAGGGCAGCTGAGGCTTAGGTTGAGAGAACAGATGCCCAGGAGGAAAATATCATGTAGAGTCAAATGACTCCCAGGTTACAAAAGCATAGCATTTGCTAAGTCTTCCTGTGTCCATATAAAAAGGACATTGCTCTGAATAAACTATGCAAAGGACTCAAGGAGAAGAGAAAAACATTATTTACAAGTCAACAGAACACTAAGAAAGAAGCTACAAATAAACAAAGAGGAATGGGAGCACTGTAAAGGGAGTAACCCAATAAACCTAAACTACCTGAGGCTATGTAATCCTACACCTGACCTTACTGGGGAGTCACTCCCCACTCTCCCAAAGAAACAAGGAAAAAAGCTTTTTTACTGGCAGTTTTTGACATACTTAGCATTTTGTATTTCTTCAAAAGAAAGAGGCAGGCTGCAGGGACACGACATGGTGGAGGGAAGTCTCAGGAGGGAAACTGGAGACATTGATGGTAGGAAATGTGCACTGGTGAAGGCCTGGATGTTTGAGCATTGTATGACTGGGACTCAATCATGAACAAATTTGTAACTATATCTCACAGTGATTCAATTTAAAAAAATTCAGTGCTGTTGGTATTCCTTTACCAGTCATAAATACGGTCATGCTTGTATGTGCATTTTCTAGTCAATAAGATGACAATGTAGACAGCAATGCATAGTTCTTCAAATATACACAATACAGTGTAGGGCAACAGTAAACCAAGCCTTTTGTGGGAAGTGTTGGGGAGCCCATCTATGCTCAGGGCTTACTCCTGCTCTGCACTTAGGGATTGATTTCTCCTGACAGGGACCATATGGGGTTCCAAAATTGAATCCAGGTTGCCAGATCTAAAAACCAAGATACTTAATGCCATAAATTGGCTGTATCCAATAAACCACATTGCTCAACTAATAAAGTTGGCTTCTTTAAAATATTAGACACAACACTCCAAGAAACACGCACATAAACATAAGATAAAATCAGATTTCAAAGCTATTTTCTTCTTGTGTGCCTGCCTTTTGTCTTTTGTTATCCATTTGTTTTTAATTTTTGTATGATTGTGCCATTTTTAGTTTCTATTTGGGTCAGGTTTATTGCTTGGAGTGTCACTTAGAATTTGACAGTTTTACTTAGGTTGGATCATTAGTTAACATTTACTTTTTCTAATTTTCCTTTATAATTTTTTGTCTTTTTTTCTATAAAGTCAGTTGTAAAATTTTTCACTTGTTCTTGATTTTCTCCATTAGAACTCATCTTTTGCTTTTTGGACATTGAAGTTACAGTTCTGTCCATTTTTATTTGTTTCAAATTTGTGATTTCCTTGATTTTCTCTATGTTTTCTATTTATGTCATTTACTTCCCTACCATTTTTTGTTTTTATGTCTTTTAGGCCCAATTTCCTTTTACCAATGTCTGATGGTAATTTATTACCAAGTTGGCATCTTCTTTTTAACTATAAGAATTCATAGCTACATTTTTATAGATATAATTTTATCCCCATTCCATAATTTTCAGTGTGTTTGCATTTTGATCACAGTGTATTTTATGATTTCTCTTTTTATTTATTCAATCAATCAGTTATTTAAGAATATGTTCTTTAACTCTACACATATGTCACATTCCAAATGTCTCTTCTGTTATTGAGTACCAATTTAGTCTAAAACTGATCAGTAGGTGTAGGATGACATTACTTTGTCCGTTCCCTCCTTGCCACAAGTAGCTTGTCCCGGTTTCCCTGGAG
Source organism: Sorex araneus (assembly GCF_027595985.1). NCBI lineage: Eukaryota > Metazoa > Chordata > Mammalia > Eulipotyphla > Soricidae > Sorex > Sorex araneus. Next base: position 105,534,028 of record NC_073305.1, read on the forward strand.
TTTAGGCTTACCCCAGTCACACCCATCAAGGTGTTCCCGAATCTCTCCCATCCCTTTGTTTAGCTATAATCACTTCTCCATGCTCTCTTCCCCAAAAGAGTTAATCCACGGCTTTCCCTTAATCTGACTCTGCTAATTTGCAAGGTCAGACCTTCCTAGGATACTGAATATATATTATATAAGTTAATATTGCCTTTCTCCTCTTCTTGTGCCTTTTGAATAATTTACTTTAAAGCTATGTCTGTTTTGTATAGACACAAGAAGACAATATTATGTTTTTATAACTTGGGAATTAATTGGCCTCGATTATTATTCCCTCCCGGGCATCTGCTTTCTCCACGTAAGCCTCAGTTGCCCTCAGTTCCTAGCACCCCAAAGTAGGGTCCCAGACATGGGACGGGAAGGATCCATTGCAAGCGGTAAGTTATGTGCTACCCTGGCATCGAAATGGGCCTGGCCAAAGTGCCTAATTCTTAACTATAAGTTAAGAGCTTGATCATAGACAAATCCTGTCATGATCTAATAGTAATTATGAGACTGGGACCCTGCCAGGGATAGGAAAGACTGATCTGGCCTGAGCACTGTAGTCTGAGATTGAGATGGCCCCAGGAGAGCAATTCTATAAGCTTTAATGCATCTCTTATTGTGTCCATACAAAATAATTAATATTATGAATTCTTATATGTTTGCTGGCTGAGGAGAAGAGAAACACATTCATGGGACTCTGCCCTTGGGTGGATCCTCCTGCTGAAAGGGAATTAAGTCCTAGGAGAAGGATCCCCTAAGGGAAAGGAACCTTACCCTATTGATGGTGACCACACCTATGTGTACGCCCCAACCCCCTCATGCTGTGGAGATTTAACTAGGCTGTAAGAGTGGGTTGGGGGGCCAGATCCATGGGGGCAGCAGATCCACGGGAGCTAGATCCACAGATCCTGAGAGAGACTGAGAGCGGGAGAGAAGCGGAGAGAGAGAATGAAATAAACAGATCGAGCAACCAGTTTGGCCTTCTTCCTTCTTCCTTCCGTCGCCTGCCTTTGACCGACAGCACACACAGCGGTTCCGGGGCACCAGACGCGGGCGGTAAGACAGAGCCGCCCGGAGAGCCCGCAAGTGCTCTCACCCCTCGGTGAGCTTTAGTTTTTTATAAGTAGGTTCTGTTGTTAGTTTCTTAGTGATGCCATACTTTATCTTGTTTTAAAAATATAGTTTTGATTTATACAAACTTGATTATACTATGCGAACTTTTCTTCTATGCAGCTCCATTCCATTTCCTTACCCTCTTGTGCTCTTATTAACATACAAATTACACATTTCATGTTATAATCAACATATTTTAAATTATTGCTTTAGGAGCTGTATTCCAAACTAGTTATAAAAGAAAACTTCTAAGGAAAAGTAGATTTACACATTTTGATACTTATTATTTAATGTATTTAACCATTTGCATGTGTGCAATTAGCATTACAAGTGCTCTTTATCATTTGCCATTTAATTAGTGTTTTATAATTTTCTTTTGATAGTAACTGATTTATTTGTTAAAGAATTTTCTTCTTTTCTTTTCTTTTTTTTTTTTTTTTTTTTGGCTTTTTGGGTCACACCCGGTGATGCCCAGGGCTGACCCCTGACTCTGCACTCAGGAATCACTCCTGGTCATGCTTGGGGGACCATATGAGATGCTGGAAATCGAACCTGGGTAGGCCGCGTGCAAGGCAAATGCTCTACCTGCTGTAGTATCGCTCCAGCCCATTAGAGAATTTCCTTAAAGGGAAGATTGGCTAGTAATTAGTGCTCAGAATTTTATTTATTTATATATATTTTCACACTCCATTTTTGAATGAGTTTAGTTGGAGATTGAATTACTTTTGTTTTAAACATTTTAAATATTATGCTTTTTTCTGCTCTCAAGTTTTCTGAAATAAGATGAAGTGCCAGTCTTACTAGGATTCACTTGTACCCAATAAATTTCTTCTCTTTTATTAGTCTTATAATTGGTAATGATGTATGTAAATGAGTCTCTCATCATTTATTTACTTGGGTTCATTAGCATTCTGAAATGTGTTAATGTACTTTTTAAATCAGATTTGATATTTTAACCTTAAATTGTTTATTATTCCAATTTTTCCTTTATCTCTTTCATGCCTATGATTTTATGCTTGATGATGTCCACATATAAGTATTTGAGGCTTTTGTTCTACCTTGCTAGTGTTTCAATATATTTTTTAGAGTGGATAAGCTGAATTTATTTACACTTAGAATTCCTGATTATTTATTTTGATTGCTCATATATTGTGCTAAGACTATATAGTAAAGTTTTAATTAGTTTAAAAATTATTTAACTAAATTTTTAGTTATCATACTATTCCACTCCAGATTTTCAATTTCTTTTTAAAATGTTCCCCAACTATCAATATTATTTATTTAGTGATATATAATTTTAAGACATTCATTTAATCATTTAGTATTCTCTTCTTATGTAATTTGAGGGTTTTCAAAGTAGCATATTTAAAGATTTTGTTTGAAAACATGATAGTATACACTGAAAACTCTAAAGAATTTAGCAAAAAAAACTTTTTAGAAATAGTAAACCAATACAGTAGTGTAACAGGTTACAAAATTAATACATATAAGTCCACGGTATGTCTGTACACAAATAATAAACTAGAAAAAAATTTAAAGACTATCACCTTCTAAATAGTGTTTCGGAGCATAAAATACATAGGAATGAACTTTCCAAGGAACATGAAAGAAATACAGTGAAAATTATAAATCACAGAAAAAATTAGAAAAAGACACCAGAAAATGAAAAGATATTTACTATTCATGGTTTGGAAGAATCAAAACTGTTAAAATGACTATCCTACCCAAAGTACTATACAGATTCAATGCAATACACATTAAAATTCCAACTAAGTTTTTTAAAGGTGTGGAACAAATTCTACTAAAATTTGTTTGGTACTATGAAACTCCTCAAATAGTCAAAACAATCCTAAGGAGAAAAAAATTTATGTACACAAATGCACACACATATGTGTGTGCATATATATATATACATATATATACATATATATATATCACATCTGTTTTAACCTATACAGAAAGCAATATGGAGATCTATAATAAAAAGAACCATCATATGGTCCAGTGATACCACTTCTTGGCATCTATCCCCAAAATATAAACATTCAAAAGGATATGTGCATAACCTATATTTGTCACTTTACTTAGTATATATTAAAGTCACATAGACAACCCAAATGACTAAATGTATCAAGAACTTGTATGGAACGTAATACTATGAAGCTCTAAGAATAAAATCATTCAATTTGCAGCAACATGGATAGAACTAGGGAATATCATGCTGAGGTAAGTCAGCCTGAAATAAAGGGTGATACAAAATGGTCTCTCTCATATGTAGAATTCAAAAACATGCAGTCGGGGAGACCAGAGCATTCATACAGCTGGTAAGGCATTTACTTTATACAAGGGCAACCTGGCTTTGATCACTGACACCCTATTATGGTACCCTGAGCACACCTGAGTGCAGAGCAAGAAGTAAGCCCTCAGTACCGCAGGTTGTGGCCCCATAAAAAATGCAGCAAGATACCAGCAAAGGTCCACAGCAGGAGAACTGATCCACACAACTTAATTTTGAGAGAGGCATTGTGTCCTTGAAGATGAGAAGTGGATACACTGGTGGAGGGGTATAGAGTTGGAATTATGTGCATAAGAAACAATCATTAACAGTAATATAAATCAAGTATCTCAATCAATACAAACAAATAAAAACAATTTTGTCATTAAGTGAAATTTTTAGAAAAACTGATTTTTCTCTATAAATATAACATCCATTATTTCCCAGTTCAATTTTTCCCTGCCCCCAAAGGACCATACTTTTTTTCATATTTCATAGTTACTATTGAAATCTGTACATTTTAAATAATAATATGATAGCTTAAGAAATAAGCTATCTTTCTTAAGCTTGGGGAGGAAATAAGCCCTTCCTCCCCAACATCTGAGTTTTGTTGTTAATGCTGTTTATTTATTTGTTAAGTAACTTTTGTAAACTAATTCTATGAAATCTGTACTTTTTGACATATTATTGAAGTTTGGGTCCAATCATCTCAGTGGTCAGCTAGTGATTAACAGTGATTTTGTTACTTGCAATGGAATAGTAGATTTCCTAATCTTCACTCCAAATTGATTGTGTACTTAGGGCTGCCTTCAACAGTCAGCTGGCAACCTATGAGTCTTACGGACGCTCTCCTTCCCACTTACAGAAAGCCTCAAAGCTAACCAGATATGAGGACTGCTATAGTCTACTTGTCTCTCCCCCCCCAATCAGATTTTGAAATCCAAACATTTCAACATGAAGGTGGAACTTCTGGGAGACAATTTGGTCATAAATGAGATCAAAGATGCCAAAGTATCTTTTAATAATATAAGGGGCACAGCACGAAGGTGCTGTGAGGAAATAGAATCTCATCAGACACCTACTCTGTTGATGCCCTGGACGTGGACTTTCAGTTTCCCAAACTATGAGAAAAAAATGATCCATGTTGACAAGCTATCCAGTCGATGGTATGTTGTAGCAGCTCAAACAAAGACAAGGCTATCGGTCCCTCCCACTTAGTTTTTTTCTTCTCATAATTCTGGGCATGTGAACAACTCTGCATGTGCCTGTAGTCTTCTTGATCCTCAAGAATATATTAGAAATTCTCAAAACCTCCATGGACATCTCATTCCCCAGATTTTCCTTTTATGGTTTTTGATTATCTTCAACAGTTAACTACCACCACAGAAACCAACTGATTTAGCAATTGCCATTGTTTTCAGTTCTCTTGGAGCTGATTTATTTATTTATTTGTTGACAGATGCCTGCAGGGAAAAGACTGTTCTCACCAGGCAAGCTCCAAGTCAGACTGAGTAAAAACAACCTTGCGAGCAAGAACCATTAGACAGGTATAATAATGACAGTTGTCTGAGAATGGGCCTTTGGAGGAGCTCCAGCTGCCTTGTGCACTTCCAAATGAATCCAGGCAGCTGGTTTTCACTGTGATTATGGGGCTGTTAGCAAAAGGTAGAACTGCCACGAAGTTGACTCTTTTGACTTGGATTCTGCTACTCTTATAAATTCTGGCAAACCTTTGGTTAATTTCCAGATTTCTGTGAAAAGACCTATTTTTGCCATTGTTCTTATTTTATGGCTGGAAGAATATTTAGAACACCAAACTTCATTATTTTTGCTATGATCATTTTTTTAGTTTATATCTATTTTGTAATATTTTCATGCATAACATCAAATTCAGAAACATTGACAAATCCATGTATGAGTCTACAAACAAACACATAATTATAATGAGTATTGCAGCTCCCAGAAGAGAGCAATGCAGAATCTTCTACCCCTGAGCCAGGCTGTCTTCACCGGGGTACCTCAGAATGGGGTGGATTGAGTTTCCCTCCCTGCCCAAAGCAGAGCCCTGGTAGCCGAAATCCTCCAGAATCCAGTCACAGCCATGCTCAAGGCCACTCTCCATGCGCTTGGACAAGCTTCACCCATGAAGGAACCAATAAATGAACCCAGATATGCGGGACCTGTGGCTGAGATCTCCAAGTCTGCTCAGATGGGGACTGGGCCTCCTCCACCCAGGTCCCCATTTTCCCCATTGTGGTTTGGAAGCCACACCCACAAACTACCCCCAACACTATGTAATCTCATCAACAGCAAAGATCCAGAGACTATAAAACAAAGCTCCTGGTAGAGAGCAATGCAAAATCTCGCATGGCAGAGCCTGGCAAGCTACCTGTGGTATATTTTATATGCCCAAAACAGTAATAATAATGGGCATCATTCCCCTGACCCTGAAAACTACAGGGATGAATGGAAACTTTATTGGCGCCCGCTTGAGTAAATTGATGAGCAACGAGACGACAATGATATAGTGACACAGTGATTGCAGCAGATATTTGGGGGCTGGAGGGATAGTAGAGCATGTGGTCAAACTGGTTTTGATCACCAGTACCACATATGGCTCCCTGAGCTCAGTCAGGAGTGATCTCTGAACCAGGAATAATCCCTAAACACCATTTGGTGTTGCCCATAAAACAAAACCAAATGACAATTATTTTTATTTACATCTAAACATAGGCAGCTTGGCTTCCCTCTCGCTGTGCCGACGGTACCGATGCATGAATTCGTTCTCACTCTCCAGGATGCTGAAATCGGCAGCAATTGTTTTATCGAACACATAGTGCACCCCTAGACTTTTAATGAAGCCACAGAGTTTTCTGGATGCATCAGTCACACTGAGGCTGAACTTAGCAGCGAAGTAAGGCAGAGCCTGAGGACACAGGGACGCCACCAGCACCACCACCAGCACCTTGTGCTTTGAGGTGTCGCATTTCTTATTGAGGTTCAGAACTTGGAAGAAGCCCTTGGTGTTCTTCCCTGCTGGGAAACTTGGATGCTTTCCTTTGCTGTCATGCAGCTGTCACAGGCCAGGCAGTACACAGAAAGATCTTGGCCTCGGCCAGCTTGTGGAACTCTCCCTTTTCTCCATTCTCCCGGGCCAAACCAGGGACATGGTCAGCCGCATCCTCCTGGTCCTCAGACTTAGATTTCTTACTACATTCCTTCCACATGCAGTGCTCACACTTCATCTGGAGCGGGGCAGCGGGAGGCCAGCCGGGAGGACTGGGCAGCACCGGGAGACCAGGAAACTGTAGTCACCGACTCTGGACTCAACAAGACCCAGAAGCAGAGATCCTCTGCCTGCTATCCCCCAATCTCCAGTGACCCAGGGATCACAGCCATAAACCACACCCTAACACCCTCTGCCTCCTCACTGGCCACCCTCCAGATCTCAACAGCTGCTCCTCCCAGATGGGAGTATACAATGAGGCCCCCATAGCCATGCCACCGGACTCTGCGCCAGGCTGTTTTCACTCGAGGTGCCCCAGAGCGGGGTGGGTGAGAACCCTCCCTGCCCCAAGGGACCCAGTCCTGGCAGCCGACCTCCACTACTCAACTGTCGCCATGCTACAGGCCGCTTCCTGTAGCCGCTGGGCCGCAAAGCGGCTGCACAACACATTGTAAGACACTTTCTACCCATTTTCCATAATTTCCACACCATATTTGATGGAGTTCAGACAGTTGGCAAAAAATTATAGAGAATAATACACACACACACACACACACATATATATATATATATATATATATATATATATATATATATATATATATATCAGAAAGCCTGGCAAGCTACTGAGAATATCTGCCCACATGGACAGAGCCAACAAGCTACCCATGGCATATTTGATTTGCTATGTCAAAAACAGTAATGATAAGTCTCATTTCCCTGACCCTGAAAGAGCCTCCAGTCATTGGGAAAGACGAGTAAGGAGAGGCTGCTAAAATCTCAGGGATGGGAGGAATAGTGATGTTACTGGTGCCTGCACCAGTAAACCAATGAACAATGGGATGACAGTGATACAGTGATACAGTGAAATCTAAACATGTCAGGGTTGGGGAAAAACAGAAATTTGAAAAGGGTTTGGAGAAACAGTAAAGGAAGTATTGTGCTTGTCTTACACAAAATAGTCCTGGATTTAACTCTCAATACCCCATGTGGTCACTGAGAACCACCAGAAGCCAGTCCAGAGCACAGAGCCAGGAATAAGCTCTGAGTACCACTGGGTGTGGTCCTCAAACAAACATACAAATAAAAGTTTTGAAGAACTATTATAAATTTTTACTAAATGAATCATGGCTAGACTGGAGTGATTACACAGCAGGTAGGGCATTTGCCTTGCACACTGCAGACCCAGGTTCAATTCCTCCGTCCCTCTAGGAGAGCCCGGCAAACTGCCAAGAGTATTCTGCCCACATGGCAGAGCCTGGCAAGCTACCCGTGGCGTATTTAATATGGCAAAAACAGTAACAACAAGTGTCACAGTAGAGACATTACTGGTGCCCGCTTGAGCAAATTGATGAACAATGGAAGGACAGTGCTACATTGCTACAGAATCATGCTTAAATGAGAAGTTTTATAGAAATGGAATCTTGCTACAATTATTTCTCATGTTTTTATCTGATCTAAGGCTATGTTCTGTATTATCAGAGCATGTACAAGGAAAAGTAAAATGTTAGACGCAAGCATCCATGACACCATACAAGTTTTTTTTTTTTTTGACACCATACAAGTTTTAAAAAATATTCAGTGTCAACTGCAAACCAGTTTGAAATGCCCTACAGTCATTAAAAAAGTAAATTCCAGTAAAGAATGAAAGCAAGATGAGATACCTACCTCAAAAGAACACATTGACTCCACATGGAATGACACTTTATTTCAAAATAATGTAATCTTACTTTTCAGGTTAAAATTCTTAATATTCTTAGACAACTTGGTTAATCCACTAGCACCTGAAATGAACTAAAATATTAGTTAAATAAAATATTAGCTTAGACATTATCTTCATCATAAAGATATAGATATTAACTTCACAAAAAGCTATATAGCAATAGTAAACGATTTTTGTACATTATTGCACATTTTATTCTTAAATTACTTTTATTTTTTATAGTTATCATAATTGTGATGAGTTGAAGTTTACAATATATATACAGAAAATTACTACAATAAATCACTACCAAATGTGTACAAGCTGCCACCATGATCCCTACATCACATTTAGTCTCTCTTTTTCTCATCCCTTTGGCCTCTAATATTTGTCATTGTTTTTGTATTCCAAAACAAAGTTTTGTTTTTGTTATGTATACTCTTATTTAGTCTCTCTCTATGCCCAAAATGAATGAAACCATCAGGAATTTGTCTTAGCCTCTGAAATTTATTTTATTTTCATGGCTCCTTCAATTTCATCCAAGCACCAGAAAACAGCATGGTTTCATCTTTTTTTACAGATGCTTATTTATACACTGAATACATTTACCAAGGACCAGAGCGATAGCACAGTGAATAGGGCGTTTGCCTTGCATGCTGTTCAATTCCTCCATCCTTCTCGGAGAGCCTGGCAAGCTACCAAGAGTATCCCTCCCGCATGGCAGAGCCTGGCAAGCTACCCGTGGCGTATTCAATATGCCCAAAACAGTAAAAACAACTCTCACAACGGAGACATGACTGGTGCCCGCTCGAGCAAATCGGTGAGCAATGAGATGACAGTGCTACAGTTCTTATTTTATTTCTCTTTGAATTCAATGGTTAATGATAATTCTGGGGTTTATTATCTGTAGTTTTCTATGCTTTTCCCAATGTGTTTTATAGACTGTGGCATAATTTGGAGGTCTTTAACAATCTTTGAGTTCATTTTATGCATGATGTGAGGTATGGTTCAAGTTTATTTTACCCTGTGTTTATCCAGTTTTTCCAGTACCATTTGTTGAAGAGACTTCCCTTTACTTCATGCACCTACCTTATTTTGTCTTACATTAACTTTCCCTAAACCACAAATATGAGGATTTGTCTTAGAATGCTCAGTTCTCTATTCAAGTAGCACAAAACTTTGATTACTATTGCTTTACTATTGCTTTGTAATACAATTTAAAGTTAGGAAATAAATATTTCTTCCCATCTTCCATTTTCTTAGAATTAGATTAGCTATTCAGGAAAGTCTATGATTCTATACAAATTTCAGTAGTTTGTCCTAAGTCCACAAAGAATATCATTGGGATTTAATGGTGTTTACATTATGTATAATACTTTACAATGGAGACATTACTGATGACTGCTCAAGCAAATTGATGAGCAAAGGGATGACAGTGATACAGTGATACTTTACAAATTGGGTTAGAGATTTATTTTGAAGAGTTTGAACCTAAGCTTGAATCTAAATGTCATTAAGTCATTATAACCTAATAGCATTCAGGTTCAAACTCTTCCGGCACGCCGACCCCAAGCACCGCCGCCTTTCTGTCTTCTGGCAAAGGTCTGTGATGCTCCCTCGACCTATCTTCCAGTTCATAAACATGAAATATTTTTATTTCCTTGGTGTGATGATCATTATTTAAATATTAAGTTATAGTTTTCACTGTGTTAGTGTTTCACATCTTTTGCTAAGTAAATTCCTATACAATGTTTTTGGACATTATTTTGGATGGCCTTGTCTGTTTATTTTTTCTAAGAATTCACATACAGAGGCATCATGTGTTTTATACTCACATCCTAATATTGTAGTCTACTACCTGCTGCAGTGGTTTATTGTCTATGTCTTCTGCATAGTCTACATTTTCTATGTATAAACAGATCAGTTTAATTTCTTTTCCAGTTATGATACATTTCTTTTATTTTTATTGCCTAATGACTGTGATAAGCTGGAGCAATAGCACAGCAGGTAGGGCTTTTGCTTTGCATGCAGCTGACCTGGGTTCGATTCCTCCGTTCCTCTCAGAGAGACTGGCAAGCTACCAAGAATATCCTGCCTGCAAGGCAGAGCCTGGAAAGCTACCCGTGGCATATTCGATATGTCAAAAACAGTAACAAGTCTCACAATGGAGATGTTACTGGTACCCGCTTGAGCAAATCAATGAACAATGGGGACAACAGTACTCTAGTGCAATGGCTGTGACAAAGACTTCTAAAACTATAATTAATTTAAATGGGAAAATTGGACATCCTTCGCTTCAAATGGCAAAATGTTTAAACTCTACTTGATTTCATATGTTATGCAGAAAATATTCTATAATTTCTACTTAAAAATTGTGTTACTTGGTTTTATGTTTATAAAAGTTCTTTTATATGACTGTTATAATAGTTTAGTCTATAGATGTTTATGATGCAGAATGATTATATGATTGTATCAGTGTAAGAATTCATTGAAGTTTAAGGTATTAGACTCAGGGCATTTGTAGTATTTTACACCTTACAATTTATTTATTTTCTAACAGCTCCTATGAATTAATTTCATTTTTTATTTATTAATGTATGATTATAATTTGGACATAAAGTAACTGAAAAGTACCTGAGGATAGTACTGTACAGGATTAAGCATGTACCTTGCACATGGCCAACCCTAGTTCAACCCCAGGTACTGACTTCTGGTCCCCCTTGAGTACAGAGCTCTGAGCAGCATTTCAATATCAGAAAGAAAATAAAGTGGGTAAAGTGCTTTTCTTGCAAGTGGTGAACCCGGATTCAATCCCAGCACCACATAAGCTCTGAGCACAGCTGAGTATGCTAAACTTATTAAAACCAAAAAACATTTAATGCTCAGCACCATCAGATAAGGACCCAAACACCTCATTTTCCACTAAAATAAGTATTTGAAAGAACATATACCTTATGACTAAGGCCTACAAAGGATGGTTCCAAAAATTAAATTTAACTATAATAGTGTGTTACTTTATGTCCACCTGCTATTCAACTCGTCCCCCATGCCCCCTCTAGGGTAAAACATGTGCTTTAAGCTACATCCATTTTAACCATATCCCATCCTCTCTTCTTTCTCTATATTTTTGACGGGTGGCCACATCTACTGGTGTACAGGGACCATTCCTGACAGTATTCAGAGAATCATTTTGTGCCGGAGATTGATTGATCCCAAGCCTCCCTCTAGTATGTTTATCCCTCCTCTGCAGTAAATTACTACAAATGAATGTTAAAATATTTCTCATATTTTGGGAAAAAATTAATTTCTTATTTTTACTAAATACCAGACTGGACTGGTATTTAGTAAAACTACTGAAGTGATAGCACAGCGGGTTCAGTGTTTGCCTTGCACGTAGCCAACCCGGGTTTGATTCCTCTGTTCCTCTAGGAGAGCCCAGCAAGCTACCAAGAATATCCTGCCCGCATGGCAGAGCCTGGCAAGCTACCCGTGGTGTGTTTGATATGCCAAAAACAGTAACAACAAGTCTCACAATGGAGACGTTACTGGTGCCCACTCAAGCAAATCAATGAACAATGGGATGACAAGGCTACAATTATAGTTTAATCCTAAATTGTTTTAATTATTTTTTAGCTTTGGTTTCATTGTTATTATTCCTCTTATTTAGAAGTCCAGAGACAATACCCAATACTTCCTTACTGATTAAAAAACATTATAACCTCCCTGGAAGTTTATTCATACGAACTGCCTAAATGAAAGTACTTACCTGACTCGAAGAAAGTTCCCACTAGCTGAGCACCTTCTGAGAGGCTGTAATTTGGTCAAAGTGGGTTGATGAGCAGTGGTACAATGGAAAAAGGTGACAACATTTACTGACTATCATTGGTGAAGGAGCTCAAGATGAATACTCAGGTACTTTCAAAGGAGGAAAAATTAAGGTTAAAAGGGTTGTAATAGCCGGTACTCTCTAATAGCTAGCCATTATTTTGCCAGTCCACTCAAAAACAAAGCATATGAAAGCATTCATATTTATCCAATTTATGTTTCAAACCACAAACACAGTTATATATCTTCTTCCTCACAATTCAATGAATTCTGTAGTAAAAATAAAAGATTATACCTTCATATTAGTGAAGATAATCTTGCTAAAGTTTTACAATACCATAGACTATATTCAATATTTTAATCCATTTTTATATATTTTTACACATTGTCACTGTCATCCTGTTGCTCATCGATTTGCTCGAGTGGGTAACAGTAATGTCTCTCATTGAGAGACTTATTGTTACTGTTTTTGGCATATCCAATACACACGAGTAGCTTGCTAGGCTCTGCCGTGCGAGCTCCATACTCTCAGTAGCTTGCTGGGCTCTCTGAGAGGGGCAGAGGAATCGAACACGGGTCAGCCTCATGAAAGTCGAATGCCCAACCACTGTGATATCACTCCAGCCCATATTTTTACAATTTATTGAAATAACATTATTTACATTAGTCTGTTAATGGTTTAGTAGTACAGTGCAGTAATGCACCAGAGCTACCACAAGCACCCATTCCATTCTCTGTACTTAGCAAAGTCAATTTTCCATCATATGCAGTACATAAACAAATCAAAGGAACTGACCATGTTCAATAAGAACAAACCTTAAATTCTGGTGACAGAACTGAGCTGAAAATTAATTTTTAAACTCATTGAATGTCAGTTGTTGTGAAACCACTATTTCAATGTGTTCATATAAGGGAATATAAAATGGAAAGGAACTGATCTGTTGCTCACTTGAAGAAAACGCCAAGGCCAGTCACATCTAAAGCATATGGTGGCTTTTTTGTTTGTTTGTTTTGTTTTTTGAACCACACCCGGTGCTCATGGTTTACTCCTGGGTCTGTACTCAGCAAGTATATTTGGTGTGTTTGGGGAACCATATGGAGTGCTGGGGATTGAACCCATGTTTGCCAAATGCAAAGCAAGGACTCTACCCATTGCACTATTGCTACTATATGGCGGGTTTTAGAACTCACATTAAAAGGAGACTTATTACAAATCAATACTTAAAGTAATTATGCACAGATACTAAAAGTACACCAAAATATTTTACCTTCCACCATACCTCCCCCAACACACACACACACACACACACACACACACACACACACACACATTCCACAAGTTGAATCTGCAATATTTTCCCTGGAACATTTAGACTTTAGATGGCCATACTACAAATGTGACTCAGACCTGCAAAAGGAAATTAGCCTATAATTTTGTCAAAGACTAAGATTTCTCTGCCTACCTCACATACAAAATTTCAACAGCCAACCATTAAGTACTTAACCAGTAGCACTGTAGTCCCATTGTTCATCAATTTGCTCAAGCAAGCACCAGTAATGTCTCCATTGTGAGACTTGTTGTTACTGTTTTTGGCGTATCAAATACACTCCGGTAGCTTACCAGGCTCTGCTGTGAATGCAGGATATTCTCGGTAGTTTTCTCTGTAGCTTACAGGGCTCTCCAAGAGGGACGGAGGAATTGCCTTGCACCCGGGTCGGCCTCGTGCAAGTATAACGCCCTACACACTGTGCTATCACTCCAGTCCAAATATTTCTCTTTCCTGGAGGAATTTAACAGGAACAAAGGTCTTTATCTCTAAGATGATCTAAACATCTTAACATAAATGGAATCTTTTCAAAATACTTTACTCTAGAACCTCATTATCTAGCACAGCTTCCTTATTCATTCATCAGTCATCATCAGTCATTGGACAGATACACAATAAGATACTATGCAGACACAGAAAAATAAAATCCTGCAGTGAGCAGCAACTTGGATGGAACTGAATGGTATCATGTTGAGCAAAATAAAACAAAGAAAGAAAGACCAGTATCGAACTATTTACTCCTCAATAGTATATACTGTCACTGTCACTATCATCCCATTGCTCATCGATTTGTTTGAGCGGGCACCAGTAACATCTCTCACTGAGAGACTTATTGTTACTGTTTTTGGCATATCCAATACACATGAGTAGCTTGCCAGGCTTGATACTCTCGAGGAATCGAACTCAGGTCGGCCAAGTGAAAGGTGAAAGCCCAACCGCTGTGCTATCACTCCAGCCCCAATAGTATATATAGAGAAAAAAAATTAAGTGTATGGACAATACCAACTGATAGTAAATTCTTGGTGCTGGGTTATAGAACTGAGACTGTCAGGTAATAAAGGAACTCGGTGGGGATTGAGAAGGTGAACTGGAAGTTACACAGGCCAGTAGTAGAAGGTTGCATTAATGGAAGTTACCCTTTGGTTGTAGTAAAGTGAGATCATTTTATAAATCAAAACCAAAAATGCCTACAGTATTACGAACATATAACCAAAACTAATAATCATTTTTAAAAGACAGTCGTGGATGGGGCATGGTCACCTGATGGTGATGTAATAACCTTGTATATCATAAATAAACTGCATAGCAGAGTCTGGTAAGCTCTTCATGGATGATTCAATATGTCAAATAAAGTAACAATGATGGGTCTCATTCCCCTTACTCTGAAGGGTTAGGACAAATGGAGATGTTACTGGCGCTCACTCAAACAAATTGATGATTAAAGGGATGACAGTGATATAGTGATACAGCGATCATAAATAAAAATATCAATATTATTATAACCTTCTTAACTAATCTACAATATGAATAAGAAAAGAAATAGCTACGTCAAAACTTTGCTTCTGAACAATGAGATATATAAAAAAAAACTTTCTCATTAGTTGCTTTCTGTTGTAATTTTATTTTGAGTGTACTTATGTTTTAAACAATGGAAAATAATCTCCTGCAGCTGTTTTTTGGGTCATAATTGAATTTCAGATATTCATTAGAGAACACAAAATCATAGTTGCAGTTTTCTTAAGTAACCATAGAAAACCCTAGATGTTAGCATAAAAACAACACTAAATTTACACTTTCTATGAACCAAAGAAGGTAATGAAGTTCTTAATTTATAGCTTATCTAGTCATAATAATTGTCTCCAAATATTATATTAGTAATATTAAAAAACCTTCATTTGTAGCAATTCAAAAGTATAAAAACAGTTTAACTTACATGATGCTAGTGATCTTTTCAATGACTGTAATGAAGAGCAAATATTCAATATTCTAATATTAATATAATCCATTTTTCATCATTGCATGATTTTAATGTATTTCAAGATTTATTATTTTATTTTACTCTGAAATATCCTGATCTGACCCATTTTACAATGACAGTATTTGTTTATTGACATTTTTTAAATTTCAAATGCAGTTTGCTGTATATCTAACAATGTACAATGTCATGTGAATGGCAATTTCCTTATTGTATACAAATTTAAGAAGGAAATAACGGTAAATATCATTTATAATTTACTTTATAGTAACAAAAATAAGTAAATTTATATTTATTCTATGAAATTTTAATATTATAGTAACACGTCACAGTGCTTAATGGAAAATCAAATACAATAAAAAAACCCTCCACATCTGAATATCAAGATAGTAAGAGGCAAACATTAGCTGATTGCTTCTTCATTCCTTCTACTCCCATTTCCAAAGACTCCCATATCCTTGCTCTATCTTAAAATTACTGGGTTTTCCCACAAAGAACTTACAGATTTCAGATACTCCTTAATTCATTTTTTCTTCTCAAAACCCCAGCTAGGGGTTAAGAAAGAAGGGAGATGAGAAATACATTTCCAGCAGTGAAAGAAATGATGACTTCAGCAGCAAGGAAAAGTAGTTCACTCCTTCTCAGGCAAAATCAGAAAGGCTGTGTGGTAAGCATAAAGGCATCCTAACATCACACAGCTTGCCAAACAACAAGCACACAGTGATTTCAAGAGGGATCCCTAAAGGACAATTCCATTTAACCGCATGAGATTGCCAAGGAGGCAGAACACTGTAAAAAATCTCTACAGAAAGCTCATTCTTATCCTCAGTCTCTTTAATCAAGTTTTGATATATATATATATAGTATATATATATAGTATATATATAGTATATATATATATGTTGTTCTATTTTAATTAAATGCACCTAATAAAACTCTAACTATAATTTCTGTATAGTGCCACAACTATTTCCAAGAATGTAGAGAAATGTGAAATATGCCAACACTACCATATTCTGTGAAGCCAGTTACTTGAAAAATAGCTGCATCAACAACAAATCGCACAAACGCTATGTAGAAGATCTTGTAAATCTGTTAAATGTTTATTAAGTAATAACTAACAGGTAGACATAATACCTGCCCTCATGAAGGTGTCTTGTGACTAAGGATCATAAATTAAGAAGGCAGTGATGATGATAAAGCATGAAAAAGTCCTGGTGATGGTAGGACCACTAAGTGGAGCTTTTTTTTTTTCCACAGAATGCCATTTTAATGGATGGTCCTAAACTAAGTTTTAGTGTTTTGTTTTGTTTGCCCACAGATGTAAGGTAAGTAAGTGCTTTGCTACTGTTATGCCCTCATTTTCCATGAGTTTTTAA
This sequence comes from Sorex araneus, assembly GCF_027595985.1. Lineage (NCBI taxonomy): Eukaryota > Metazoa > Chordata > Mammalia > Eulipotyphla > Soricidae > Sorex > Sorex araneus. The sequence goes on from NC_073305.1 coordinate 105,550,878, forward strand.
GTTAAACTGAAAGATAACTTGATTCCAAATTGGGAGAAAAATAGCAGAGTAGATAACTGATAGGGTTGTGTTCAGTAAGGAAAATAGAGTCATATAATATAGCTTATATATACAGAATTTCTTGGTGCAGCTGCACAAGGACACGACAAAGATTCTTTTGATCTTTCTGCTCTACTAGTTAGTGCTGGTTTCTGTTCTCTTGGGCTCAATATAGCTACTCTCCCAGGCATCAGATCTCCATTTTATTTTGGAAGAAGATAGAAGGTAAGTAAAAAAGTGGCAGCTAAAGGGCATATGTCACTTCATCTGTTTTCATTAGAAGAACAAATTTTGTTCCAAAGTTCTAACCAGTGAACTTTATTGACTCATTGCCTCTTGACACCAAAATGAGATTATGATCATGAGAAAGAAAAGCGAAGTATTATGTATCAAATTGCCTAGTAAGACAAACATTTTTTACAATAACCACACTACTTCAGCCAAACACCATAGTAAAAGACTGTGGTCATACACATATAGCAAATGTCAAATTGGAACCTAAATTACTATGGGCATAAAGCTGTGAGGTGTTACTGCAACAGTTCCTTTGGATGGAGGGGGTGAGGGGGGAATAAGGTGCTGAGGCTTATACCTATGCAATTTCCCAAGCCACCCCTCATTTTCTCACCTTTCCCTTTCTTAACTTTCCCCCAGTATCATCAGTGAAGACCATTTGCAGAGCCACTATTCCAACAAAACACCCTACCCTGCTATGTCAGTCCACTGGAGAGAAGGGAATTACCACAAAACTCCCATTATAGTATCAATCTTGATGACTAGATGAACTCAAACTCTCACTAGCGCTTGGCACTAAGGAGGAACATCCTTTACTTGAATGTCAATTGATGCAGCTAGGACATCTGCACTTTTACCTCTGCCTTGTAGTAATGAAGTAGTACCCATTATCTTTTTCCCTGTTTGAGTGGTATAAAAGAAAACTAGCTAAAGCAAAGTTTTAGTATGTTCCCTGTAGCGCTGTAGCTCTGTCATCCCATTGTTCATCCATTTGCTTGAGCAAGCACCAGTAACGTCTCCATTGTGAGACTTGGTGTTACTGATTTTGGCATATCGAATACACCATGGATAGCTTGCCAGGCTCTGCTATGCAGGCAGGATACTCTAGGTAGCTTGCTCTCAGAGAGGGATGGAAGAATCGAACCCAGGTCTGACTCATGCAAGGCAAACGCTCTACCCGTGTTCTATAACTCCAGTCCAGTAAGTTCCCATGTCTTATAATATAGAAATGTATCTCCATGTTAGAATATAAAAGGCACTCATCATATTATGAACTAAGATGATATTAAACTGAAAGAAAAAAGTTAAGGAAAGATGACAAGAGATAACCATATCCATGAAAACCATAAATTTGGCAGTATTTTAAGTATAAAGAATATTATAATAATTAAGTTATAATAGGAAGACCATGATGCAGGGTTGTGGGTACTTTGATAATGATGTAAAACTCTGTATTAAAAGCACTTGTAGTATTGCAGCTGAGTTGCCTAAGCTATAATAATAATTTAAGTGTTTTAAATAAATAATAGAATTTAAATTTAAAAGCGCAGAGTCTCTTGCCCCTGTGCCTGGCTGTCTTCACTGGGGCCCCTCGGAGGGGGTAGGTTGAGTTTCCCTCCTCGCCCTAAGCAGAGCCCCAGCAGCTGAAGACCTCCGGAACCCAGCTACAGTCATGCTCAAGGCCACTCTTCACATGCTTGGATGAGCCTCACACATGAAAGAACCAGCAGAGGAACCCAGGTGTGCTTGACCCAAGGCTGAGATCTCCAAGCCTGCTTGGATCAGGACTGGGCCTCTTCTGCCCAGATTCCCCATTTTCCAGTAGCCTGGTGGTCACACCCACAAACTGCCCCCAGCGCCATGTAATCCCATCAACAGCCAACATCCAGAGACTAAAATCAAGCACCCAGATATCTTATAGCCTAGTTCTCCCTCTCGGAGAACCTAGCAAGCAACCAAGAGTTTTCCTGCCTGCATGGGAGAGACTGGCAAGCTCCCTGTGGTGTATTCATATGCCAAATATAGTACCAATGATGGCACTCATTCTCCTGACCCTGAAAGGGCCTTTAATGCAGCACCATTGGAAAGGATGAGTAAAGAGAGGCTGCTAAAATCTCAGGGCTAGGGCAAATGGAGACATTACTAGGCATGCTTGCACAAATCAAGGATCAATGAAATGATAATGATAGTTATAGTGATAGTAAAATTTAAAAGCATCAGAATTACCTAACAGACTTTTCATTTGAATCACCATGTGTCTAGCAGACTTTTAAAACAGTCATAAAAATCCTAAAATATATTTATAAAATTATACAATATCTTGCATGAGAGAGTAAAGTAGATATAGTTATTCAATGGAAAGTTACAAATATGTTTGAAGTAAAAGGAGAGGAAGCATAGGAAAGCCAAAGCAGTAAGTAGAAAATCTCTTAAAAGAAATGGAAAATAGGCAGACCCAGGTTCAATTCTTCCATCCCTCTCTGAGAGCAAGCTACCGAGAGTATCCTGCCTGCATGGCAGAGCATGGCAAGCTACCCATGGTGTATTCGATATGCCAAAATCAGTAACACCAAGTCTCACAATGGAGACGTTACTGGTGCTTGCTCAAGCAAATGGATGAACAATGGGACGACACTGCTACAGAATAAAATCAAAACCTGAAAACTAAAAATACAATAACTAAAGTTAAAAGTTCTATGCCTTAGTGAAAAGGAACCAATTCAAAGACAGAGACTAAAAAAGTAGATTATAAATCTGAAAACCTGTAGCATCTAAGAGAAGTTTACTTCAAATAAAACACTATCATCAGATTGAAAATAAAAGGATGGAAAATGTAGATGCTATAAATATTAATCAGAGCAAAGTATAAATGATTTAATTAATAGAAGTTTAGGTGCATTTCAAGTCAAATAAAATTATCAAAAAATGGAATTTTATAATAAATATCATGCCACGAAAACACATACCAGTCTTAAATGTGTATGTACCAAAAAACATAGTTTCAAAATATATTAAGAAAAATTAATAAAACTGCAATGATCAGTAGGCAAATTCAGAGTATAATTAAAGACTTCAGCATCTGTGTCTAATGATTCATAGACTTATTAGATAATCAGTGAGAAAAAAGAACTCAGCATAACCACCAAATAAGATCTTACACATATAAGCATTCAATTCAATAATAGAAGAATATGTCATATTTTAAATGTCTATGGAGACATGTACTTGTATTTGGACCAAAACAGGGAAAGAAACAAAAGATATATCACACCCCTGTGCCAGAAAACAGGTGATATCAAAAATAAAAGCATGTGTTTCTGATCACAATGGAATCAACCTAGAACTGAAAAAATTAAGACAATAAGAAAATTCTCCAAATTTTCAAAAGTTCTAAAATACTTAAGAAATTTACACATAATTTCATACTTTTTCCATAATCTTTAGCAAATTTTATGTCTATAGATTTGAAACTTAGATAAAAAATCACTATTGAATCCAAAAATGCATAAAAACATAAGAAGAATTTTAGTACGGTATATAACACACCATAAAACACTTAATACCTATTATTCCGGCACCATATTTGATAGGGTTCAAATTTGGTGTGAACCATGGTAACACCTCTAAGGGTGATTGGAGGCTGCCCTAAAAGCCTCCATCCCTCTTGGAGAGTCCCGCAAGCTACCGAAAGTATCTTGCCCTTACGGCAGAGCCTAGCAAGCTACCCATCACATATTTGATATGCCAACAGTAACAACAATTGGCCTCATTCACCTGTCACCAAAAGAACCCCCAATAAAGCAGCGTTAAGAAAGATGAGCAAAGAGGCTGAAAAAAATCTTGGGGACAAACTAGACTGCCAAAACGAAGAAAGACTAAAATGATTGTCTGTACTTTCAACGCACGGACACTGGTATCAGAAGCATCCATCGAGGACTTGATAGTGCAAGCACAGAAGATCAAGTAGACATCATTGGTCTAACCGAAATGAGGAGACATCAATCACATCACGCCATTTTCAACACTGGAGAAGAATTGTTCCTCGGAACATGCAACAACAGAGGCTTTGGTGGCGTTGGTGTTTTTGTCAACATGAATTTGGCCATGAGCATCGATTCATTCAAATGCCTAACAACCCAAATTGGATGATTACGCTTGAATAGGTGTGGCTCACTCCCTGCAGTTTCCGTCTTCATCATCTACGCACTAACTTCCAACTATGATGAAGAAGAAATTGAGAGGGTCTACATGGAACTGGACAAGTTCTATAAAGAAGACCACACCTTCTGCAAGATCATTGTTGGTGATTTTAATGCCAAGATAGGTCTGAGAAGTTCGCCCGAAGAACTAAACATTGGGACACATGGCCTAGAATGGAATGATCAGGGTGAGAGACTGTCTGAATTCATCATGTCAACCAAGACCATCCATGGTAACTCACAGTTCCAGAAGGCCAAATCTAAACGCTGGACATGGGAGTCTCCCGGTGGACAGTTCCACAATGAAATTGACCACATCATATTCAATCGAAGGTTCTGCCTGACCAATGTTGCTGTTGTCCAAAATTCCAAACGGGATCAGACCACTGTCTCCTTCATGTGAAATTCTACTTCACAGAGCGGGGAGAAAATTCTGCAAAATTTAAGTCTAAGAAGGCAACTCCCAGAATGACCACCCACTGGGAGCTCTTTGGCACTATTGTAGCAACGTGGGAAGATGCCATCCTTGACGACATCGCCGAGGAATAAGATCAATCGACTGGTTCAGCACCTCCATGTCTGTGCGAAGAATGCCGAGAGTGAGAAAGCCACAAACAGATGCCTGTCTTCGGAAACTCTTGAGCACATTAGTCAACGTGGTTTGGCATGAGCCTCAGGCAACCACAAGCTAACATCCGAGCTCACAAAGCTGTGCAGAGATGCGATAAAGGAAGACCTCAAAGAGAGAAAAGCAGCAGTGTTGGCCAGTGCAGCAGAAGCTGGAGAAAGTATTCACCTGTCCTTCACCAACTACAAGACCAAGATGACTGCCTTCCAACGTCCCAATGGATCTATCACATCCTCCAAAAAGGCAATGGAGAAAATTATTCATGACTTCTACTCAGATCTCTTTGACAGCCATGTCCACCTGCCCACATACCAAATTCCGCAGGATGGATATGTCATTCCCAACATTCTCCCTTCTGAAATCTGACACGGCATTTCGCTGGTAAAGACTCAAACAGCACCTGGTCCAGACAAGGTCAGACCTGGACACCTAAAGAATCTGCTGCCAGTACTCATCAATACACTGGCCCGACTCTTCACACACTACCTGTCTGAATGCAAGTTTCTGTCCCAGTGGAAAACCAGTAGGACAGTTCTGTTGTACAAGAAGGAAGACATCCACGACATCGGCAACTATCGCCCAATATGCCTGCTGTCTGTCGTCTACAAGATGTTCACTCTGTTCATCCTGAATAGAATAGGCAGAACACTAGACAAAGGACAACCATGCGAGCAAGCCAGGTTCCAAAGGGGAATCAGCATGATAGACCATACCCACACAGTGACCAAACTCATTGAAGTTTCGCAAAAGTTCAAGATGCCACTCTATCTAACGTTCAGCGACTTATTGAAGACCTTCAATTCTGTTGAGACTGAGGCTGTCATCGAAGTCCTGGCCAAATAAGGCGTTGAAACTCAGTATATCAAAATCCTCTGAGAGCTGTATTGTGGATTCACCACCAGGATCTCACCATTCTACAAGGAAGTGGTCATTGATGTAAAGAGAGGGGTGCAGCAGGGTGATACCATTTCACTGAAATTCTTCAGTGCTGCCCTCGAGAACATCATTCAACGACTGGAATGGGAAGGAATGGGAGTGAAGATAGATGGTCGGCAATCACACCACCTCCGCTTCGCTGATGATATAGTTCTCATAACACCAAACATTAGCCAAGCAGCAAAAATGCTGGCCGACTTCGACCATGAGTGTGGAAAGGTCGGACTGCAGCTGAATCTCAACAAGACGATGTTCATGAAAAACGAACTGGTCTCTGAAGCTCCATTTGCTCTCAATGGAACGAGCATCTCTGAATGCAGCAGCTATGTGTACCTGGGTAGAGAAATCAATATGAGGAATGACTTGGTGCCAGAACTGCACAGGAGGAAGAGCGCAGTGTGGAATGCATTCAAGAGCGTCGAAGAGGTGGTTGAGAGAATGAAGAACCTCCAACTCTGGGCACATCTTTTCGATTCCACCGTTCTTCCTGCACTAACATATGCCTCAGAGACCTGAACCCTAGGCAAACAGGATGAGAATGCTATTAGGTTATCCCAAAGAGGAATCGAAAGAGCTATGTTGGGAATATCACATCTCACTCAAGTGAGAGAAGGAATCTGGAGTTCTGATGTCCGTCGACGGTCAAAAATTAGGGATGCTGTCTCGTTTGCCAAGGCATCAAAAATCAGATGAGCCAGTCATGTAATGCGATTCAGAGACAACCGCTGGACTAGAGCTGTTACCGACTGGATTCTATAGGACGTCAGAAGACCTCGTGGCCGCCCACCAACTAGATGGTCAAATTTCTTCGTCAAATCCCTGAATGAACTATTTGAGGCTCTTTCTGTTCCTGAAGCAAGCAGATATCATTGGGCTGCACTAGCACTCGACAGGGACAAATGGAGATGTTACTGGCGCCCGCTCGAGCAAATCGAAGATCAACGGGACTACAAGTGATACATGTGATATAATAGTTTTAAACTATGCCTAGTAAATGAATAAATCGATACATGAACAATACCCATCATATTAAACTATTACCTTATAATTGTAATTCTTTTGTCCTCCAGTGTTTATGAGATTTCTGGAGAAGCAACAACTCTAGGAAGACATTTATTTTCTTTGTACCAAAGCATTTCAAACTTAGTGGTCACTCAAAAATAAGTATTGAACTGAGTAATTAATCTAATATATTAATAAGATTCTGGACATGAAAAATTTTTGAATAAATGAATGATTACCTCTGAAGCTCTTAAAGTATATGGCATAAATTAATTTACTCTAAATAAATCTCTTAAGCATATGCATATAAATTAATTGGAAAATAAGAACAAAGGAAAATAATTTAATAAATACACCAAACACAGGACTTTATAATAGACATAGAGATTCCTGATAGTTGGGTCTCTCAGTCTCTTTCTCTCTATCCCTCTTTCTCACACACACATAAAATGGTGGTTCAACTGATATCATTTAAAGCAAGGTAACACTGAAAAACAGTGTTATCACAATAGCCAAAACATGGAATCAATGCAAGTAATTATTAACAGAAGGTTGGATAAAGAAACTATAGTATTTATATACTGAATAGAATTCTACTCTGATGCTCAAAAAGTAAGTTGAAATAATGAATTTGGGGATAAAATGGATATAATTTGAAGTGATCATGTCAAATGAAATAAGTAAGAAAGACCATTACTGGATTGATTCATTCTTAAATGGAATATGAATAACTAAAGCAAATAAGCTGGAAAAAAACATTAAAACTAACTTCTAAACTCAGTTAAAACATTGGTAAAAAGGCCGAAGAATTAGCATAAAGGTTAAGGACACTTGACTAACACATGGCTGCAGCCACAAACCTAGATTGAATACAGGCATTGCACATGGTTCCCCATCACTGCCAGGCAAAGCCAAGTCAAGTGTAATCCCTGACGACTGCTGACTGTAGTCCCCAAAGTAATAATAATAAAGGTAATTATAACAAAGCCCCAATAGACGTAAGTGGGATAAGAATGGGTGGAGAATTAGGTAGAAATATTTTTAATGGCAGAATGGCCAGATGTTTGGTAGTAAATGTGGTAAGACCTGTACACGTACAGATGTGTTAAGTTACTCTTTGTAAACCAATGACAATAGATTAACAAATAAATAAAAAATGAGCTTTGACTTATATAAATATATCAAATTATGTTACTGCCAAATAAAAGTGCATAAACATAAATATTTTGATAATAGCAGATGCCTAAGATCAAAGAAAGTGACTATCTTGAGAAGCTTTGCTTCTCAGGACACATGAAGAAGTTACTCATTTTTTGGTGCCTAATTTTAAGATATGTATCAAAAAGTGTCTGTGTTTTAAGTGAATGTGAGCAACTGAAAGATGGCAAACTATATTAGTTAAAAAATTATTAAATACAATTAGTAAGAAAAGATAAAAATCCTTGGGGAAAATTGCTAATTATCTTTAAATATGTGAGGGGCAAACATGTAAGTGAGGGAGAAAACTGAAGTAGTTGAACACATATAATGACATGATAGAGAAAAATAGCAAGGTCAATGTCAAAAATTTCTAACATCTGTATTCTGTGCATAGTTGAATATGCATTCCAGGAGAAGTGAGAACCCTTTTGGGCAGATTTAAAATTATACCCTAATTGAATATTAGCTAATGTTAGTGAATAGATTTCTAGAGAACTCAGTCAGATGACTTTGGAACACCATATTATTTCTATTCTCAATGAGTTGAAAGCAAAAATTATAAGTAGAACATTATTTTGATTTTGGATCACACCTGGCCCTGAGCTTTGGGATCACTCCTGGCAGGGCTTGAAGGACCATATTGGATGTTGAGGATCAAACCAGAATCAGCCACATGCAAGGCAAGAGCCTACTCACTGTACTATCTATCCAACCCCACACAGGTAGAATTTGTAATCTGTATTATTTTTGTTGCTTATTACTTAATCATATTTACCAATAATAAATTTCATTTGGCCCAAATTAAGGCTAAGTTCTATAACTTTTCAAGTAAAAATAACATTAATTGGTTCAGACAAGACTCATATTGATATCCTGGGTTTCACTAAAAATATTATAAATATCCAACATTCTCACATTTGGAACGAGTTATGTTTGTTGTCCAGAGATTTATTGACAGATAATTCTCAAGTTCATAATTCCTGACATCTTTGGCCTATTTCTACTTGGCAATGTATAACTCTTTCTGAGAATTATGCATAAGTTTCAGGAAGACAACTTTTGAAACTATGTAGCAGTTTCTACAAAGATAGTGATTTTTTTTTTTTTTTGCTTTTTGGGTCACACCCGGCTATGCACAGGGATTACTCCTGGCTCTGCACGCAGGAATTACTCCTGGAGGTGCTCGGAGGACCATATGGGATGCTGGGAATCGAACCCGGGTCGGCCGTGTACAAGGCAAATGCCCTACCCGCTGTGCTATCGCTCCAGCCCCAAAGATAGTGAATTTTTAAGAATATAAAAATGACAATGTTATGAAAATGCCAACATAGATATGTCTCTTAACTTTTAGGAAGGAAAACATATCCTGTTAATTATAAAATAAAAGAAATTAAATTTCTCTTGGTCTGCAGCTAGACAAATGTTTGCCTTCATTTTAAAATGAAGGTGTTTAGAGAAAAGTAATTATACCTACAATTCTGAACAAAAATACACAGAATTACTACAATATTAATAACTGCAACAACAATAATAAAATATGTGAATTTTAAATATTGAGTATCAAACAACTGGCACCACACAAAGCAACTATTAATAATATGCACTGTCACTGTCACTGTCATCCTGTTGCTTATTGATTTGGTCGAGCGGGCACCAGTAAAGTCTCCATTGTGAGACTTGTTTGTTACTGTTTTTGTCATGTTGAATACACCACAGGTAGCTTGCCAGGCTCTGCTGTGCAGGCGAGATACTCTCAGTAGCTTGCCAGGTTCTCTAAGAAGGGCTGAAGAATTGAACCTGGGTAGACCGAGTGCAGGGGAAACGCCCTACTGCTGTGCTATCACTCCAGCCCTATAATATGCAAACACTCATAAAATAAATAAACACCCCACTTAAAAACTATGTGATAATATGGCATAGACTTCCAGTTCTCACTCCACTAAATCTTTTGGGTTTTTTTTTTGCTTTTTGGGACACACCAAGTGATGTTCAGGGGTTACTCCTGGCTCAGCACTCAGGAATTTTTCCTGGTGGTGCTTGGGCAACCGTATGGGTAGCTGGGGATTGAACATGGGTCAGCAGCATGCAAGGCAAACCTTCTGTAGTATCGCCCCAACCCCCAAAATCTTATTTCTATATCTGCTTTCTAGAATAACTAGCTTAAAAGACCAGAATTTCTAGGTGATCATTACTATTCATGCCCTCCTAATGAAAAAATTAAAATTACTTCTTACAAGCTGCACAATATGAGAAGCAGTCATAAAAATATGATGGGTGCTTTTAGGAGTTATCTCAAAATTTTTATTTTTTTGATTTATATATTTATTTATTCTGAGAGGGGTCATGTTGAGCTCTTACTCCTGGTACTGAACTCAGGGATCACTCCTGGTAGGCTTAGGGGGTACCAAGTGTGGTGCTGAGGATTGAAGTTGAGTCAGCAGCATATAAGGCAGGCCCTTGTCGCAACATTTTAAGGAAGGAAATATGCAAGGATTAAAAAAAAGTGACTAATAAAGTCACTGATGCCATACCAGTGACCAGAACTATCCAGCCACAGCAACCATAAGTATTACTACTATTGTTTGCCCTTAATAGATAGCATATCATCCTTGACTAATCTGGTGAATCTGGGCATACTACATTACCCCAGTCTTCAATTTTCTCACTGAAGAAGTTTTCATTTTTATTGTGTAGTTGTAAGATTAAACAGGATATGGCACTTAGCTCTTAGCATCATGCTTGGCATATGATGAGTATTTTATAAATGTTGGCTTATTATTATTAACTTTAAATCATTCCCTTTAGTAACATATTGTTTAAAAATTAGAATTAATGAGACTAGGGTGGAAGCCAGATTGATCAAACCCTTACATCAATTTTGAAAACCTCTGACAAGTTTTGTCTGACAAACTGTTTTTACCACATTTTTATTCTTAGAGATTGCATTATTTAACAATTTGTGAGTCTTTATAAACCAATTAGTTTCCAAATATCATTAGAAATGTGAAATATGGGCCGGAGTGATAGTACAGAGCATAGGGCATTTGCTTTGCACGTGGCCAACCTGGGTGCAATCCCCAGAATCCCATATGGTCCCCCAAGAACCGCCAAAAAGTAATTCCTGAGTGCAGAGCCAGGAGTAACCCCTAAGCATCGCTGGGTGTGACCCAAAAAGAAAAAAAAGAAATGTGAAATATATGGTAATGTCATCAAGAGTAACACAAATGTCAAGTATCAATAAAATTGGAGCTTTTCTTTCAGCAAAAAAATTTATGTGTCATTCTTTCAACATTTACTATAATTTCTACAATGATAATAATAATAAAATAAGTATTTGAAGCATTTTTAAGAAACATTATTATTTGTGTTAGACTTTTACCCAATTGCTTTACTTATGCCAATTTCCCTTCTTTTTGTCTGAACCAAATAGACAAGTGAAATCAAAGTTTTACTCAAGTGTGTGCTGTTTGATGGAATGCCACATTTTATTCCTCTCTTTCTATATATTTTATCTGTACACATGAATCAATAAAGCATACCAGCTTGCATTCATTTGTACATACATATGTACATATATTTGAAGCAGTGATATGTTGTTTTTAATTAATTCTAAGGGTCAAATGCTAATAGACTCCATAGATCAGGCTATACAAATTACTCAATTTATGTAAATGTTAGAACTTTTATTTTGGTTTTGCAGAGAGATGTAATGGACATATATCATTATTTAAATTGAAGTGGAAAAGCTTGTTAATCAAACCATATTATGAAGCTATGGTAATAAACAGTATGACATTTGAATAAAAATAGAAAAATGGAATAGAAGGGACATTCCAGAACTAATCCTACACATATGGAAGATCTATTATCCTCTATGAATTTTTATTTCTTCATATGATTTATAGGAGAAGGAACTCAATGGCTCATGTTTTAAAATCATATATGCATTTTACAACCTCAACAATTAAAGTTTGTTTTGTTTCCTTTTGTTTTGTTTTATTTTTTGCTTTTTGGGTCACACCTGGCAATGCACAGTGGTTACTCGTGGTTCTGCACTCAGGAATTACTCCTGGCAGTGCTCAGGGGACAATATTGGATGTTGGGAATAGAACCCGGGTTGGCCGCATTCAAGGCAAACGTCCTGCCTGTGTGCTATTGCTCCAGCCCCAACAATTAAAGTATTTATTTATTTATTTATTTATTTATTTATTCATTCATTCATTCATTCATTTATTTGTGAATCACTATGAGGTACAGTTACAGACTTTAATTGTTGAGGTTGTAAAATGCATATATGATTTTAAAACATGAGCCATTGAGTTCCTTCTCCTATAAATCATATGAAGAAATAATAATTCTATGTGGTGTGAGTTGATATCTCATTGTTGCTTTGATCTGTATCTTCCTGATGATTGGTGATAAAGAGTACTTTTTCATGTGTCTTTTGGCCATTTAAATTTCTTCTTTGAGAAATTTTCTGTTCATTTCATAACTCCATTTTTGATGGAGTTGGATGTTTTCTTTTTGTAGAGTTCAACCAGTGCCTTGATACAAAAGACAATGGGCTCAGACCTCTACCTAACACCATGCACAAAAGTCAGATCAAAATGGATTAAAGATCTTAACATCATTAGGTACATTGAAGACATGGTCGGCAAAATCCTACATGATATTGAAGCTGAAGGTATCTTTAAAGAGGACACTCCACAGGTCAAGCAAGTGGAAACAGAGATAAACAGATGGGACTACCTTAAACTGAGAAGCTTCTGCATGTCAAAAGACACAGTGAACAGAATTCAAAGACAATCTACATAATGGGAAAGTATATTCACCCAACACCCATCTGATAAGGGGCGGATATCAAAGATTTACAATTTAACTTTTAATTTAACAGTTAGGGTAAAATTTTCTTTTTTAATATTCAATCTTAAAAATGTATTTCAGAAATAGAAAAATGATTTAAAGGTTTAAAAATTAAACTACAACTTCATTTTTTTAAATAAGAATTCATTGATCTTGCTAATCACTGAATTTCATTTTCTATAAAAATATTTTAGTTACTTTTTTAGAATTACCCTTCCATGCAGCTCTTTATCCAATAATTTTATTTTAATTAGTATCATTATCATTTTTCACATGATTAGAGTTGATTACAAAAATAAGTAATATTTTTATAAAGCATCTTTAGAATGTATTCAAACAAATACCAAATATCACTGCCGTTAGGATCATATCTAGTACAGTCAGTAAGGGACTTGCCTTGCATATGGCTGACCCAGGTTAAATGTTTATTTATGGATTCCAAATAGAGATTTATTTCAAATGAAAATATTTACCTGTGAATTTTTTAAAGAAAGAAAAGAGTAAAATACAAAACACATAATATAAATGTAATCCCTTTTCAGAACTTTACTAAAAGTATTTTAGTGAACTTCTTTACTTCTTCTCCACTCTAATATACAAAATTCTTAAATTTTAGAATAAGGCAAAACAAACCTATTTATTATTCAAATTACAGCATAATCACATCACATAGACAGTAACAATACAAATAAATTTAAAGCTCTATTTAAAGCTCTATTTATATAACCAAGGAATTCAGCAGTAATTATTTTGTCAGTAGCCATATATTAGTCTCTATTCTGATCTTGCTGCATAGGCAACACAGGAAAAAATCAAATGATAAATTATATGATAATCGAATTCTATCAACCTAAGTTATCTTGAGTCCAGGAGACCAGGGAGAAACAAGAAGGAGGCTAAATAAAAGCCTAGACATCAAGAATTTGAATTAAAAGTTTTAGCATAATATCACGAGTATTTTATTCATATTTTATGTTTGTGAATGTATTCCTTTATGTGTACTGAAATATCTGGAAACAATGACAACCCAGAGCAAAAAGTGTTCCTAGCATATAGATTGGGGTCTTCAAATACTATTTCTCACTAAAAGAATCTTGGAGAGATGGATGATGTTAGCATAACACAGGAATTGTACAAGTTATACTTAGAACAGATATTTGTACCAGGTCAAGATGGAACAATGTGAGCCAGAGAGATAATATGGGTTTTAAGGCACTTGCCTTGTACCTATACGAACTCAGTTCAATTCCCAGCTCTTCAGAGGGTTCTCTGAGCACTGACATGAATTATCTCTGAGACAAAGTCAGAAGTATGTCCTATATTCAGCACAGATAACATAAGTGTTTTAATGATGTGTCAGCAGCTTTGTAGCAGAGAACTTTAGTAAGCAGAACAAGATTAGTAACCCTGTGAACTGTTTATATATGGCACACCACGCTATTTTCCTATGACATTATAAATAAAGTATCCTGTGAATTACATATGGGAGCATTTCAGTGCTATATCTACCGTTAGATTTTGTCCATAATTTCTTAAAAAGGTTGTGTTGTGACTGAGGGCCCTTTCTAGCACTTTATTTGAAACCTTAAGAATTGTAGCTAATCTATATAGCTACTATTCCTATTAAGAGTTCTAGTTACTTCTCAGTATTGAATATTCTCATTCCAATGTTTGATTAAAGCCGCTAATTTTATGTATACCAACATTCTGTTTAGATTAATGAATGGTTTATGTCTCCTGCTTGAGTTTTGGTCATAAATGTCACCTTACTGGTCATAAATAATCAGTAAAATTGGCTAGAAGGTACACATGAGGTGATTACCATTTTTTACTTTCATATACTTTCAAAATTCTGTATAATAAAAGGATAGCTAAAAGAAGCTTTTAAACATTTTATGCAATGAAACATGAATATTCATATGAAATCATAGAGAAAAAAGGACTGCAAAGAGTTCTACTTAAGTTTTGCCTGTCATGTAAGTTTGTGTCAACTCTACAACAAAAAAGTTTAGTTTATAACTTTTTATATATCAGAATTGCAGATAAGCTTTGGTGACTCTAAATGCACATATATCGTGTTGAATTATTCAGGACTCAAAAGGAAACAAACTGAACAGTCAAGTTAGGGTCATTCAAGGCAGGCTTAATAAAAAGAATTATTGTGAAGGTATGGACACTGTGAAGATATCAACAACTGAGCTATTGTCACCCAGATGCCAAAAAAAAAAAAAAAAAACTGAGGTTAAGGAGTGTTTCCTGAACCTGGAGAAGAGATTTTTGTAAAGATTTCTTTGAAAAGTGAAAAACAAAGCCCTTCACAGCATCTCCATAGAAGGAACCTATACCGCTCTGCTCTTCCTCCTTTAATTCTAAACATAGCTAGAAATTGAATTGCAAAGAATCTACTGCTTCCATGACATAAATTGGTGTGTGATGGTGTAAAAGGCACCTCTGGTGAGAGACAATATCATCCATGCCACAGAGGTACAAAAGTAGGTACTGAAGATTCCAATAGTGAATTTATCGAATTTATAGATAAAGGGGTGAGGCTTAACCAGAGATAAGTGTCAAATGTAACAGAAAATGAGGAGGATTACAAACACCTATGAAAATAACTTCTGAACAAGACTATTATTATCAAAGATCAAAATAAATAAACATTGTCAAGCAATAAAAGATATTGATTTAAGTGTATTTCATAGACATTCTATCTTGATATCAATCAGCAGTGCATGAGAACTCATTTTCCCATAGTCTTATAATGTTGTTACAAACATGTATAAACTTTGAGTTAAGTTTCACTACTAGGATTTGCACAAATGCCAGGAAAATGTATAAAATACTATAAATACAAGACTATTCATTTGGATACTGTCTGAAAAACAAATGAAAAGGTTTGGCAACTACTGGCATAATTACTAAACTTTTGATTATAGACTAAGATTTCTGTCAATTGCAAAAAAAAAAAAATTCTAATAACCCAAAGTAAAAACTAGTTAAAAAAATTTAAAACACAAAATAATGGCAAAAGCAAATAAACTTCACTGTATCACTGTATCACTGTCACTCCGTTGCTCATAGATTTGCTCAAGCGGGCACCAGTAACGTCTCCACTGTGAGACTTGTTACTGTTTTTAGCATATCTAATACACCATGGGGAGCTTGCGAGGTTCTGCCATGTGGGCAAGATACTCTCGGTAGCTTGCCAGGCTCTCCGAGAGGGACAGAGGAACCGAACCAGGGTCAGCCGCGTGCAAGGCAAACAACCTACCAGCTGTGCTATCACTCCAGCTTAAGTAAAGAAATAAAAAAGCTTCCTAAACAAATTAAAAATTGCTTAAGCTAAATTATAATAAAAATTAATGCAAATTAAAAATAACAATATGAGATTAACCTGAAGTTTGACATCAAACTATTGGTGAAGTCATTGGAAAATAGTTACTCATATGCTGCTGGTAGCAATGCAAATAAGTATAGTTACTATGAGGGGAGTATTCAAATATGTACAAAAATTATAAGTACCAATTTAATTATTCACTTTTGAGGAAGGTGTAACACTATTTACATCAAAATCCCAAGGATTTATGTAGACACATGGGTGATTACACCAAAATGTATATGAAAAGCAAAGGACCTATAATAGCTAAAAAATTTTTGATAAATAATGAGTGGGAAAAGTGATTGCATTCAATGCTATGGATGATTGTAAAGCTACAATATTGGCAAGGATTCAAGATATTTATCAAGGGAGAAAAGAGAGCTCAGAAATTACCCATACATGTATAACCAATTGGTATTTTATAAAGGAACACAGGGAATAAATAGAAGAATAATCTTTTAGACAACCTGACTTTGAGAAATGGGCACAACATAATAATACCAAAAACTCATTTTAAGCAAAAGAATTAACTCACATTGTGTCATACAATATAATGTAAAACTCAGAACCATGTGAACTTTAGAGGAAAAAATAATCAAAATGTTCAAAATGTAAGAATAAAATCATTTTTAGATTTAACATACAAAATACAATTCATAAAACACAAATTTGATAAGCTGAACTTAAAAAAAATTAAAAACTTTAACTCTGTAAAATTCTATATAAATAGTATAAAGGACAAGTTACATTTTGGAAGGCAATTAAAGGCAAACTACATGTTAGACAAGTATACTGAAGTATATAAAAATTATTGATAGTTAACTGTAAAAATATTGTTATTAAAGGGCCAAATATATGAATAGACATTCACATAAAATAACATGTAAATGGGAAATAATCACATCTTATAATCATTACTATTAGTGAAATTCAAATTAAGACCAAATTGAGATATTCCTAAATACATACCAGAATATTTAAAATGCATACTAGTAGTAATGACTAAAGATATAATATATACTTAAAGGAATACGGTGTTATATATTGTGATGGGACTATTAAATGGTACTTATTACTCTGTAAAATATTTTATATACTTTTTATAATTTTTATATTAATATATATGAATACACATATATGTATACATATATGCATATGTATACATATATGCATATATGTATATATGTATACATATATTATACATAAATATATAAATATATCGTAAATGTATATACATAAATATATGTTAATATATTTATATGTATATATATACAAAACCCAACAATTTTACTCTTGGATTGTTATCCTAGAGAAATGAAAACTATATCAACACAAAATTGTTTAAATACATTGTAGACTGTAAACAACAAAATATTCTTCAATAGGTCAGTGCCTTTTTTAGAATACTATGCAAATATTAAAATCAAGGAGCTATTAATTCCTATAGCAAATTTGATAGCTCTCAAGGGATAATGTTGAAATAGTCATCTCAAAATGTACACACTTTATTACTCCATATGTGTCTATCTCTCTTTCTATATATATATATAAAACTTATTTAAAATAAAATTTTAGAGATATAGAGGACAATTATAGTTTCTAGATTTCTTCAATTATATACAAAATCAATATGAAGAAAGTGAAACATAGAATACACTAACGATATATGTCAATTTATAATTTTGATCATTTTTCTATTGCTTTGCAGTACTATAACACTAAGAAAATAACAAAGAATATGAGGAACTTCTCTATATTTGTGTTTTTAGTGTTGTATTTTCTGTGTATTTATAATTATTCCAAAATGAAATATTTTTTAAAACAAGGTATAGAATTATGTTTATAAAATGCTATTGTATTGCTTTGTGGAAAAAGTGGGGAGGGAAAATAATCTATATTTATTTTTGCATATGTATGCATCAAGGAATTCTGAAAGGATACTGATAACAATTACTGCAAGAGGAAAATGTAGAAAGGTAGTACATTATTGTTTTGATATTTTTAACCACGCTAATGTATTTCTTATTTTTAAATTCATTATTATAATAGGCATAAAATAATTGTGATGACCACATACCTTCTTATTTCAACATTCATGAAAGAACATGTTAATACCAAAATTCTAAAATAACTCAATGTCAGATTTAGGGCAAGTATTCAGATTTAATTAGTGCTACTGCATGAAAATTTTAATTCATCACTTTTATCTTCTGTGTGTTTAGGTATCCATGCTGGTCTTGAAAATAATCCTCAGAAAGCACAGCTTTCGCTGATACCAATTTTATCCAGGTGCCAAAGTGAATCTTTCACTTTTTCATTTGTGGACCTGCAGTTTCAGCATATGCAAAACATTGTTCTCTTGGACTTGGAAAGAGGAAACAAAAAAAGGATCCTTTAAATAACCTCCAAAAATTTGAATAGAATATGCCTTCCTATGCTTTAGTGTTCCTTGAGAAATGGACTTATGTGATGCTATTTGTACATTTACCTAAAAAAAGAACACAAAGAACAAGGAAAGTGCAAGTGCCTAAATTTAAAAGAATTTTTAAAACAGCAAAGAGCAAATGAGGGGGTCTCAGTTAAGAAAGAAGAAAAGAAAGAAAAAAGAAAAGAAAAAGGAAGAAAAAGCACAGGCATCCTCTAAACTACAGTTTATTAATGTAACATATATAAGGGAAACTCTGGACACGTCATATACTAACAAAAAAATCAATAACTGTCAATGTACATAGTACTACAATGAGGGAAATATGAGTTTTTATTTATTTCTAGAATATGTGTAATTGAAAGTTGGTACTCAGACCAACGAAATATTAAATATTCTCTAAGGTTACTCACATACAAAATGCAAGATTTTGCTAAATTAAACAGCCATTTCTCAATGAATCTAAACTTAATTCATCAAGTTTCACTTTAACATTATCTCTCTATACATTTACTCTCCTTAATGTTTCTTTCATATGTTTGTAAGCAGTCATCAATTTAACCAACATTTATAAATGAACCTTGATGATTTTAAGGAAAAATCAAAGCAAACTTAAGTTTGAAATTAATGAATTTTTAAATGCACTTGGAAACTCATTTGTGTTAGCAATTAGGTAATAACCAATATTACTGAGTGAAGTCAAATTTCTTTAATTTCAGTGGAAGCAACCCAGTAAGGCTAAACAGAGGACCTACAAAAAGAAATCTCTTCTGCTCTGAAGTGGGAACATGTCCATCCAGGGGAATATCCCTCTCTGTATTTACATTGTTCCTACTGAGACCATTGTCATTAAGATGTCATATATTTCTGGTCTTCAGAAGCAATTATTCAAAGAATGTTAATGGCTAAACTCTTCCCCACCAAGCATTTTTCTTGACATGCTCACAGGATTCAGATTTCTGTTCAAATTTCCTCTTTGGAGAAACACCTTCTTTGTCTCTTTTTACCAACGTAACTTGCTACTACACACATTTATCTTCACAGCTTTTGCCCCATTATCTACTTTATATTTGGTTTTTTTTTATTAGCAGAGTATCCCCGTAGCAATGTCAAGTCCATAAGGGCAGGAATTGGACTGTCTTATTGATGTCTTTGTTTCCGGTATCTGAGGGAAAGTAGTGACTTGGTAAATCCTTCAGTTTAAATCACACAGTGATTATGCAAATAAATGAATGCCAAGAATAACTGAAAGGCTCCTTTGTTACCCATCCAATCAGTGGAAAAGTTTATGACTCAAACTCATGTCATTGAGCTCCAAATTTTGTTCCTGCCTTTCCAGAATACCACACAGCTGCTCATGTAATGTGAGTTTCTTTACATCTGGAAATTTTTGACAGACTTGTGTAGAAGTGAGGTACTGTAAATTCTTTCACCTAAAAGTGACATTTATTTTTTATTAATTTTCAAATAGGGTATCCTTCATGTACTCAAGCAGATGTCCTTTTATTTTCAAAAAATAGTTAAGCATATTTATAATCAAAAACAAAATGGAGTCAACTAACTTGACATTCCTCAGAATATCCTAGACACTATTTCAGAGATTAATAAAACCATGAAAGTAACCACCATTATTAAACCAGTCAGAAAACATTTTTCAGGTGTCTTGCATAAGATATTGGCTATGCTAAAACCATGTAATCATACAAATACATAAATGATGGTTCACATCTTTTAGAGCCAGAATGATAGTACAGCAAACAAAGTATTTGCCTTGCACAAACCCTACCCAGGTTTGACCTCTGGCACCCCATTCCATCCCCCTGAGCACTATCAGGAGTGATCCCTGAGTGCCAAGACAGGAGTAAGCCCTGAGCATAGCTGGGTGTACCATCCCTCCAAAAGATGAAATTAAGTTATTTCAAGATATAGACATATAGGTAAAATTGAAGTGGAATGAAATTAGAGGCATTTATATATTATAATAAAATTAAAGGGAATCAGGGAGATAGTATAGAGCTTAAGGCAGGTCATATGCCCTGTATGTGCCCAACCCAAGTTAAAGACCCAGAACAACTTGCCCTTCAAATCATCACAGTTGGGGTATAGTCATGCTTGCCCCTATACATAAATAGCAGTTTGATTGTGTAGACCAGGGTCTATAAGTTTGGGTTCACCTTCCATTGCATCAATCCTTAGGAAAGTGACAAAATAATTTAATTCTCAAACAATCATTTGGGGGTGTCAATGATAAATGATCAGAAAAATTGCTGCTCCCATATCACAACTTTGCTTATTGGTTGCTCTTTTATTCTTCTGTACTTATTTTGCCTCTCCACTCAGCCCCAAGAAACTAACTTGATATAAGAGTGATAAAGCTTGTCACAATAAAGTAATTTTCTGTCACTTCCTCCTTTTTCCCTTGTCTCTTTTTAATTCTTCAAAAATCTTCAGCTTGATACTTGCATGGCAACTTCATACTTGTGTGTAATTGAGAGCCAACAATAAATGATCCCTTTATGTGCAGTCAGTGTAAGAAAATTGTAATTTTCCTTTTCTCTGCAGCTTACAATCACCTAATAAGCAGCTCTAATGCTGGGCTATTGAATTACACAATAAACAAAAATTTCCCATCATTTAACATTTGTTCAAAAGCTTAATGCTGTGGGTCTACACAAACAGAAAGAAGAAAAATGTGCACTTACCCGGCAAATTCAATCAGTGCAAACTGTAAATCTAAATTAATTATTCAGGCCACCCAAATCAGTTATTATTATTGTTGTTGTTTTAATGCCTATATTTAAACATTAATCTTTTTTTAATTTTATTTTATTTTATTAAATCACCGTGTGGAAGATTACAATGCTTTCGGGCTTAGGTCTCAGTTACACAATGCTGAAACAACCATCCCTTCACCAGTGCCCATATACCACCACCAAAAAAAAAAAAACCCACACAGTACACCTCCCATCCCACCCCCCGCACCCCCTACCTTGTAACTGATAAGTTTCATTTTACATTCTGTTTACTTTGGTTACATTCAATATTTCAACACAAACCTCACTATTGTTGTTAGGAGTACCCCACTAGATTCAGACCTACTGTGAAGACAAATAAGGTCTTGAATTTCTGTACTTTAACAAGAAGTCCAGGGAGATTTCTTCCAGATATTAGATAATTGCAGGCTTGAAAAACATTATTTAATCTTACATGGAAGTTTGAACTCAGGAAATATTTTAGAAAATATTTTAATTAAAACATTACTTAAGTTATTTTGAAAATAACAAAGGAAGACATTTAGAGCAGTGATATTTGCCAACCAAATATGACAGGATGAGAAAGTTTCTTTCTGTAGAACAAGGATCAGAAAGCAGACTTTTTGGGGCTGGAGCGAATGCACAGCGGGTAGGGCATTTGCCTTGCATGCGGCCAACCCGGGTTCAATTCCAGCATCCCATATGGTCACCTGAACACCTATAGGGTTAATTCCTGAGTGCAGAGCCAGGAGTGACCCCTGTGCATCGACGAGTGTGACCCAAAAAGCAAAAAAAAAAAAAGAAAGCAGACTTTTGGGGGTTAGTGTTATTAATTATGCCATAATTTACTGTCTCTACTTCTGCTCCTATAAATATCACTGAAGTCCCCCATTACACACACACACACACACACACACACACACATACACACACGCATACACACACACATACACACACTCATACACACACACACATACACACACTCATACGGCTGTATCTGGGATTTCCATCAGTCTTTCTAGCCAAAATTTTCACTGAGTTTCAGGGACTCTCAGAGAGGCACAGAAAAGCCAAGAATCAGAACATTATTTTTGGGCAGGATTGTGTGGGGGCTTATGTGTTGCCAGACATCATTTTTGTATAAGATTTCTCTACACAAACACTCATTTAGTTCACCATAACTTCATGCCTTTAAAAAAAAGCTGCCTCACCACTGTGAGCAATCAGTATTTTTAGAAGAAAAACTGCATTTCACTAAGAGCACACTATGGAAATACATGCTTAACATATTTAATGGCCAGACTGCGATTATGCAGAACTCTGAATAATAAGACTTTCTGGTCTTGAGAGGTATTTGACTCTTAAGTACCATGCTTTTTATCTGTAATCTCTGCTATTCAAGAACTCCCTAGAATATGTCAGAACATTCTTCTGAGTAAGTAGCATCACTTGGTCTTTTTTGATGATTAAGCATCTTGCATTACCTTTTAAGAGCAGAAAGGCAATTGCTTTCACAAGGTAATAGAATTCATCCTTAACTAGTGTGACTTTTAACCAAAAGGCTCTTTAGGACATCATGTGCTTGGAAATATTTCACTGAACATTAATATACAAGCAAGGTAAGACACAATTTTTTTCTCTCATTTATTTATTCACACATTTGTTTTCTGAACAGTTTAGGAGTGTTTCTCCGACAAGTGTGAAATGCCATGCCAGACCCTGAATGCAATGGTAAACATCATTACACTATCTTTGAGAGGAAGAATTCATAGCCTATGTTTTCTTAATTCAAAGCAGTTGAATTCAACTAAAATATATTTCTAGACTTGAAGTTATATGTTTTGTGTCAATTATATCTTGATTCAAAGAACAGAAAAGGAAAAAGAGAAAAACTTCTCAAAGGTGATGAACTGGAACACAAAGGATGAGGAAATTAACACTTTCCATAAATAATGAAATTACTTTTTTTCCCTAGATCAAGAGGTTTCTAAACTAAATTTAATAAAAACTTTTTTCTACTATACACAAAAATGATGAAATTGTTAAATATCATAATATATACATTTGTATTATATATAAATACATATATATTTGCCATAAATATATATATATGTATATATTTGCCAGTGTCCTGACATTAAATTGCCTGATAAAGCAAGGAAGAAACTCCCACTTTAATACAAATAGTGTATTTTTTTTTTACCTTGGAGCAGATTATCATCTATCTGTTGTTTAGTTTTCTAATTAAACAGTATGATCATTTTTATCCTTCAAGATAAACAATTATTTATCTAAGATAAGTAATAAAATATTAATGAATGCAGTTTTAAACCCCTGTTTGATGGTCTTTTATTTATTTTTTAGTGAAGTGAAGCATTTTTTATTGAAACAAAACAAAATGTCTTAGAGAAGTGTGAGAGAAACGAAAAATATGTGTTCAAGAGAGAAGGCGAGCTTCTCCAGATTGGAAAAAGCCTTGGGGTCTTTCTTAAATCTAAAGTGGTTCATAGGCATCATTTTATAAAGGCAGGGGATCTCCTTTGTGGAATGAAAATAATCTGGCCAATCTATCAGCCCAGCAGTGTTACCCAGAAGCAGTTGCTATAGCAAATATCTGTGTTTTATGAATACCACTAAGTAACAAGCAGTCAAAATGAAAACAAACTTGATTAAATGCAAACTAAGTGACCTATTAAATGATTTCATGGCCTCTGGACAGTGGTCTGCATTAGAGTGGACAAATAATCTCTCAGTAACAGTTGTACAGTGTGGTATTTGGGAGTGGTTCTGTTTGAGTTCAGAAAAGCAACTACCGTGCGCTTGCCAGACTGTTCATGCTTTGAAGAGTGCACTGACCAGCCATCTGAACCTGAAGAAACTTGGACACAGAAAGCATTAAGTGTGCAGCGGGATAGCTTGCTTATTCTTTGTTCTGTTTTCTAGTGAAGTCTAGTGACATATTTACCATACCAAGTTAATGTTTCCCCCTTCTCACTTAAATATTCTTGGAATTTAAAAAAATTAAAAATTCTTAAAGAAAGGGTCAAAAAGCCAAACAGAGGTTAAGGTGCTCTTCTTGGACTCAGCAGTAGGATAATATTAGTTTGTCCTTTCTCCGTGGCTACAGAGAGCTTTGGTTTGTTGGATTGCATCCATTCACAGTGCTCCCGAGGCACTCCCATTCCTCTGTGTTTATCTTTAACTTCTCTGTGCTCTGTTTTCTCAGTTTATCACTCATTTCCCCTAAGCAGTACCTGTGGCTTATAAGTTCAAAGTCCTCAGCAATCTCTGATTTTGTATTTGTAAGTGAAATATTGCTTTTTTCCTTCCCTTATTTTCTTTGTATAGTTTACTTCAGAGCAAGGTCCTTTTTGTATAGACACAGAAACAAGGTTATTGCTATGCTTTTGTAACTTGGGAGTTAATTGACTCCAAATAATATTCACTCCTGGGCATCTGCTTTATCAGCTTAAGCCTCAGTTGCCCTTAGTTCTTACCACCCCGATGAGGGACTGGATGGACCCAGAGCAAGCTGTGAGCTCCCCTGGAAATGAAACGGACTAGGCCAAGTGCCATAATACTTAACTATAAGTTAAGAACATAGTCATAAATAAATTCTGTCATGATCCAAAGAGTAACATCTGGATTAGGACCCTGCTAGGGTTAGGAAAGACTAATCTGGCTTGAGCACTGTAGTCTGGGATCTCTAGCAAGATGTCCCCAGGAGAGCTCCCTACAAACTTATTGTATCTCTTATTGTGTCCATATAAAATGAGTGATATTACTAAGAATATTTAATTAAGATGAATGTTTAAATGATTGTTGGATTAAGGAAAGAAGAAACACACCCCTAGATCTCTTGAGCTGATCTCCTGGCTGCAGGAGATCTTTGCCTTCATATGTTGATTGTGCTAACTCACCTGGGTGTGATTGCTACCTCCAATGCTTGGAGGTTGGGGGCTAGACCAAGGCAGCAAGAGGGAGCAGCGCAGAGACTAGCATGGGGGACAGGAGGAGATGAGAATGAGGGGCAGTGTGAGACTGGAATGGGGCACTCAGTGAGACTAGAACAGGCTCGTGGGGAGAATGGAATAAATGACAACTGATCACCAGCAAGACTGGTGGCTCTGTTCCCTCCTTCATGCATCTGTTGGCGGTGACTTCAGGCTAGGGTGGGGAAAGCATCTCATGGCCACAGAACACATGTGGTGGGAGAGAGAGAGAGAGAGACCACGCTACAGCCACTCACTTATTTATTTTGCGATTATACAATCAGCCAAGCCCTGTTTGATCCTGGCACTGCCTCTAGTCCCCTCCAGCACCTCCAAAAGTGATTCCTGAGCCCAGAGCCAGGAGTAAGCCCTGAACATTGCTGGATGTGGTCTCCCAAAACAACCAAAAATAATTTTACGTAAGCATGTAGTATAAAAGTATGCTATTACCTAAGTAAGTCATAAAGGGAATAAGTTTTGTTTGCAATAACCTCTTGAGTTTCACATTTCCCACAGCACTTTTGCATATCTTTTTATGACAAACTGCTCATTTTTGCATATCTGGGGATAGCTCAAACTTAATCCTTTCTTATTGCCTAATACTGAAAAATCACATTATTTTAATCTCAAAAAATCTGTCACTAACAAACTAATTTGTACTAAGGAGTAAATGGCTGATGGCTAATGGATTGTGCTAAAACTTCAAGAAGTATTTGAATATAAAAATAATTAAAAATAAATGAATAATTAATAACAAGCATCCTGCAGAAAACAAAATAAATCTTCTAGCATGTCTTATCATAGCATATTAGCAGATTTTAAATAGCACCAATAAAACTGACAGCAAAGTTTAAAAATATACAAATTTTACTTTCAATAAAAAAGATTTTTTTAACAACACTGAAGCTGTATAATATCAGATCACAGCTCCCAAAGCCAGAAAAAGAAGTTTGAATAAAAGAAACTGATTTCTACAATTACACTGCTCTAAGAACTGTCTTATTTCTCCACACAGGATATAATATAATTTTTTCAAAAAAACTATCCAAAGTAGAGCAGACTAACACCACTATTAGGAAATTTAAGATTTACTGAAATTAAATGACCTGTCCCAAATCTATGCTACAAAGAAGTGAAGAAAAACTCAGGATTTTTAAATGCTATGCTGACTCAAAATCCCATGGCTTCTGGGTAGACAAAACTGGTTGCTTTTTTCTGTCCCAGAAGGAAGTCAGTATACAATAAATAAAGAACTGTTTAAGATAATGTTTTACACTCTTTTGGACTAAGTACCACCACATAATAGTAAACTGGTAAGAATTACTTAATAATCACCATAGCAAATTTGTAAGAACTACTTTCCCCACATTAACAAATCAACTCCAAGTGTAGTTAGTTCACAAGCTGACAATGGGCAAATCTGGAATGTGAGCCAAGGTCAGCCTGAATCTGGATTCTAACCCTATATTTAATGAAGTAACCTTATGTAGTGATTTTTGTTTCAACTAAAAATAAACAATAATAATCAAGATATAGGGCAAAAAGGATTTCAAGTCACATTTTTTTCAGTGCATGTTCTTTTCATTCAAATCAGAAAATATTCCATAAGATGAACATTGCTCCTTAATAAAAATAAAGCTGCCTTTTAGAAAAATGTAAGTGCACAGAAGCAAAAGTAAGCCCTGAGCATTTCCAATTATGGCCTACAGACCCCACCTTCAAAAATGTAGCTCTCTTGGCACAGAAAAACTGTTTAAATAAATAAACAATCATAGAGGGTCAGAGGAAAGTGATCCGAGGAATTCTAGTGCATAAATATTGGCACTTTGGTGATAGGTGTGGTGCAGTAGCCACATGCTTAAAACATTCCTAATGTATTAGTGATAATCTCCAGAAATATTTTATATCTTCTATTTGATTAAATTTTACTCTTCCTTTCTAGAAAAGAAAAAAAAGCATTATTTTGAGGTTTTTTTTTAATAATACAAAAGACTAATATTTAAAAACACCCTGTTGCTAATCTGAATTTACTTTCAACTTAGAAATGTAACCTCATAAAAAATAGGCAAATGTCCCAAGTACTGCAGTTTTTGACTTGTCTCTCAGTAATTTTCCATAAAAGGGAAATACCTCCTGTCATGAATTACTCATCACAGCAAAACATCTATTTTTAATACAGGCATATCCAACAGTTTAAGCATATATTTGAATACATACCATTCCCTTAGCAAGTCAGTGGGCCTCAGTAGATCTTGGTTAGTCAAGGTTGTAGTCAAACAGAGAGAGAGAGGAATTGGGACCAGACCAAAAAAGAAAACATGCATTCTCTAGATACAGCATTGTGCTTACCAAAAAGAATATATATATATATATATATATATATATATATATCCTTATAGTTCTATTCTACTTTACTGCTTCAGATCAGCTTTCAGAAAAGTCTTTCTCAAAGACTAAGTGAAACAGACATAATACAGTTTCCTTTCCAAGTCTGGACACAAATTATTCTACTAGCTGTTGCCTTAATTCTCTAAACCACAATACTGAGTGAATTCATTGCCACACATTGTTGGTGGGGTGATGAAAAGAATGACAAAAAAATTATAGCATGATAATAGTAAAAAAAACTATAGAAATAGTCTTGCAGGTCGAGATAGAGGTTAGGGATTAAGGAGGATCTCAGGCACCCCACCATGGCAGTTTTTTTTTTTTTTCGTTTTGGGTCACACCCAGCAATGCACAGGGGTTATTCCTGGCTTTGCTCTCAGGAATTACTCCTGGCGGTGCTCAGGGGATCATATGGGATGCTGGAAACCGAACCCGGGTTGGCCGCGTGCAAGGCAAACGCCCTACCTGCTGTGCTATTGCTCCAGCCCCACCACCATGGCAGTTTAATGTAAGACACCACATATGTTCCCCAAATCATTGCCAGGATTGATTCCCTGAGACTGGGTCAGGAATATTCCTTGAGCACAGGTAGTGTGATCCCAAAACAAAGTAAAAAAGAAGACAACATAGAATAACCCTCAATATAGAATGATAGTATATGATTATGAAAGTATGTGTCATAGAGCAAGTAATTAATAAAGAAACTCTCCTTCTAACATCCGACTCTTTTAATATGAAAAAAGAATCCTGATAAGGGGTAGAATCCAACTTGAAATATCTTGATTGTAAAAGGGAGGGATGAAGGACTGAACTATATTTTGCAACATCGAATAAAAACTTTCTGGACACTGAAACTGTTCTTTTGTGTGCAAATAATCAAGGATAAATTTCAAACAAAGATTCTCAAGTAGAATTTTTTTTTAATTCTTATTCCCAGTCCAGGCTTAGAAAACAAATTTCCAAGAAATTGATAAGCATTTATCATAAATACTTCAAATCACTTTATTTGAAAACTACCCAGGGAAGTTAAAATTGGGGTGGGCTTGCTGTAAAGTCGAAAGGTTATCACTAATCTAGCATTGTGTACTCCTATAAAATGAGTATAAAATATATTAAACAAAGTGTTTCTCAGATTTGATGGTTATTATACAAAGATAAATGTCCACAAAAGATGCAAATGCATGTTAAATAAGAACCCAGTGGGTTTAGTGAAATAGATTTTCAAAAAAATTACCATTTATCATATGCTAACAATAGTCATTTCCTTGTTTTGGTTTATCTTTTATTTTGTACTTTTACTTTATTTAACCCACAGGGAAAAGTCTTTATTTGGAAGCAATGTGAAAACAATGGGCCAAGACTAAGGATAATACTTTGTTAATTCAAATCCATACATAAGCTGTTTGTTTTGGGGTAGATTGGAGATTAGAAGAATTTGAGAGAAAGCTTTTAAGGAGAAACATTTAACAGCTGTTAAAGCTGAGCCGGGAATAAGTGTAAACAAGTCAGGAAAACAAAACCTATTGTACATTTTTAAAAAACACATTTTCTTTTCTAAGAGTTTTATGTTGCTTTGATTATTTAAATAGGAAATAGCCAATGCTCTATAAGGAAGTCAGGTTTTCTTAATGACTCTTTCAAAGTATGGTCCATGGACTCACGTCACTGGCATCTCCTCAGAGACTGTTCAAAACTGTTTTAGGTCTTTCTTATTCATCAGAGTTTGCATTCTAATCAACTTCTCCCATACTTATACTTTCATTAATTTTTGAGACACACTACTGTGTAAAATAAAAGCCTATTGACTTCAATTTCATTCAGAAACCCTCTTCATGCCCACAGATCTTCTGTGTTTGACAGGTGTTGTCCTAAAAGTTTTCTACACAAATTCTCAGTGGGTCTAAAACTTGACAAAACATTAGAATCAGTCACTTGGAAAAAAATTTTAAGTCAAGAGTACCAAGCTCTGCTCCAGATAATATAATTTAATTAATCCAATATAGGGCCTATGTAGAAGTATTTTTAGTTTCCGTGTCAGAGCAAATGTGCAGTCACATTGAAAACAATGGCTTTATCCCATTTACACTTACCTACAAACACAGAAATGGCATGTTATTGCATTTACAGAATAAGTTGGTCATTGTTGCAAAACATGAATTCATAATCAGGCTGCTTAAACTTTAAAGTTTTGTGTTTTGTTGGGGTTAATTTTGTGGATTTTTTTGAGGGGGCCACGCCAGTGGAGCTTAGGGCTGTTTCCGGGCGCTGCTCTCAGTGATCACTCTTGGTGGACCTGGATCTGGATCATTTAAAAGCAAGACAAGTGCCTTACCTGCTGTACCCTTGCTCCAGCCCCTGACTTCAAAGTCTGACTTAGCACTTTTAACTTATCCACGCATAAGAGACCCTCATGCCAACAACCGATTCTAAACTTTCCATTGTGTGATTTCTCCAACATGCAAGGCTCTGTGAGAAAATTTCTGAGGAGCAGAGAGAAAGGGAATGGATTCAGGAACTGAAGACCAAGCAAGACTGGAATGGAAAGATGAGGAGCTCATGAAACTGCTTCTTCCAATTAAAGGATGGGCTTCCTGGTGAACTTGTATATTAATAAGCAAAGAATTGGCTGATGGATCACAGGTGGAGCTGGGAATGTTCACACATGCCATTCCAAACTAGATTCACAATCTGTTTAGAATGACTATCAGGTAGCACTGTAGCACTGTAGCACTGTCATCCTGTTGTTCATCGATTTGCTCGAGCAGGCACCAGTAACATCTTCATTGTGAGACTTGTTACTTTTTTTGGTATATCGAATACTCCACAGGTAACTTGCCAGGCTCTGCCATGACTGTCAGGCATGTTTATAAAATATATTGGAGCCATTCCTAAACAAGAAAGTGACCCCTTATGAATTGCTCAGCCACAGCAGTCATATACACCATACTTATAAATAAGAGCGCTTCGGAGATCTACTTATCCCAAAATAAGATAACCAATCAGAGGTTGCTGTGCGGAATGTTCTCACAGAGTCAGAGAGGATGTGAGTCATGCCTTCATGCATCACTGAAGCAAGTCGTGTGTGGATTCTGTTAAGCATTTACCATAAGTGGATCCCTATGTCACCATCTGTTCATATTAAGCAGGAAATATTATAAGACACTTCTGGTAACATAGATTTCCAGTTTGTAGTTCTAAAAATTATTTCACTGATCTTTTGGAATATGCACAATAAATAAAAAGAAGTGGCTTTTTCCTTTGCAAAATATACTTGGAATACTGTTAAGTCACTTCTCTTTGTCAGTTGGCTCAACCCCAGGGACCAGCTTGCTCTCTTTCAGGGAACACTGAAAATCCTAGCATAATCCTAAAATGTGGATGTTGACTTTTAAAGTCCAATTTAATTGACAGATGTGTGAAGTGGCATGTTGAAACTCCCTACTGGGAACAATGAAAGTGCTAGAGAGCAACAGATAAGGAGGAATGACAATGATACACACAGCCTCACTTGTTTTCTAATTTTATATGATTCATTTGTGGACACAAATTAATTTTTGTGCTACATAAAATTGGATGTACATTCATATATGCCTCTTTGAAAAGTAAATGCCAAAATTACACATACTTAAATGTTTGCCTTCTGGGGAAATTTGACATTTAAAGACACCTTACTCATGTGTCTTTCATCTTGTGTCTCTTACTTACCTTACTTCTTGTTTAAGAAGACCTATATTTTAATGAAAAAAGACAAGTGTTATACCTTCAGGTGCAGATAGATCAATTTCAAACAAATATTTTTTTAATTATTTAAAAAATAAGGAAGGGGTCCATAGAGATAATGCAATGGATAATGCACTTGCCTTGCATGTTGCTGATACCAGCTGGATTTCTGGAATCACAGATGGTCCCTGACTGGCACCAATGACCTATCCTGAGCACAGAGTCAGAAATAGTCCCTGAGCACTACTGAATGAGATCCAATCCCACTTTCTCAAATCACAATAGGAAAAGATAAGTCTGAGTGCCGAACTGACTCACTTTATTTTGAACAAATTCTTTGTCTTCTAACCTCTGACTTTACCCAGTGATGCTTATACCAAAAGTAACAAACAATTTTTAAGTAGACTAAGACTTTTGTATTTTTTAAGACAAGACATGAATAAGATGATAGAGAGTAAATAAGAGAAAATTTCAGGGTTGGTTGTTTTGAGTGTGTGTGCGTGTGTGTGTGTGTGTGTGAGAGAGAGAGAGAGAGAGAGAGAGAGAGAGAGAGAGAGAGAGAGAGAGAGAGAGAGAGAGAGAGAGAGAGAGAGATCCTCTGCCTGAATTTACAGTTTTGAAAACTCTCTACCTCTAATTAACACCCCCAGTGTTAGAGCTGCCTTTTCACTGAGTTTAGAAAGGTGATACCCTTTGTAGGTCCAGGAAGAAAGAGGATTTGGAGAAGAGATAGTAAACCTGAATGGTAGCACCTGTGTCCTCATGGGTGCTCAGAGGCACTCTGCCCCCTGGTGGACTGACCAAGGATGGGCTTTGATGAAAGTTGCAAAAGCTTTGCTTCCCACATCCTTCTGCATTTTCCCTTCTGAAAACTCTAGCCAGTCAACACCGATTCAAAGTTTTTATGCCACCAATTACATATTAATTTAAACCAACAATTGTAACTCATAGGTTATAAAATTCTGGAATAGCTAATCAACTCTCCACAATTCACCTTAGATTGGCACTAATCATTGATTAACATTACTTTGAATAGGCTAGAAAATAAATAAGCAGAGAAGCAGAATATAAGACATTGAAGTAAAATGTGAATATATCAAGAAAATTTAAACTCCGAGAAGGCAGCTGGAAATCTCTAGGCAAGGAGAAGGAAGAAGTGAGCTGTAAAGTTAATAAGATGTTCTAGGAAATGAAATATTTGGCAATTTCCTGTTAGCCATCTGAGCCATTGCAAACCATCATCTGCTCCATTTTAACCTTTGGGCTATGTGTCTCCTGCCTAAAATAGGTGTGAAAGGCTCAGAACCTTCAACACTCAAGGCCTGCTTCTAGCCTAGCTGTTCATTTTCCTATTTGTGTTTATCCAGCACCACATAAACCAGTGCAATACACTACTGGCCCCAGAGACTAAGCAAGCCCTTTGGGAATGCTGACCTGCAGAATTTGTGATAGTAGATCAGATTTACCCTCTTTACAAAAGACAAACAAACAGACAAAGACAAAAAAAAACCCCAAGAGCATACTCTAATTCATCTCAAATTTTCCTTACAAAGTAAATCCCCCCAAATGCTGGCAGTGAATAACAGTCTATCATGGTGTCATCTGTCATTGAATGTTCTCTCTGGAAGGCACAATTTCTAAATTAAACCCAGAATCTAATGAACATGGTCATTCTATAGTAACAAAATAAATAGCCAGTGCTTTTTAGAACACAAAAGGGACTTTATTTCATTATTTTCTTAAATTTTATTTCCAGTTACACATTTGTTTAACAGTAGAATACCAAAGGCAAATTTCAGTCACAGCAACTTCATCAAATACACATAATCTGATATTTTACTGCTGGAGCAAATTATGGTCCTCTCAAAGATTTCCTAGTTAAAGAAGATAAAACTAAGACAATAGAGAGGAAGAGTGAAAATTCTTGTCCCATAGCAAATTTACTGAATGTAATAACCATTCATTTATAGGTACAATGTTCATTTTTTTTCTAAAGGAAACTCTAAAATTCCTAGAAACACAAGACAAGTTACTGGTATTTGGGGATAAGTGTATACATTCTTATATTTGTGTGAAATTTTGTGCAATTAAACAATATGGTAAATGTTATTTGTTACCACAGTCAATGAAAATATATTTCCATTCCATGTGAGTTAAACATTTCCATCTTCCATTTTAGGTTGTGAAAAAATGCCATATATCTACTTTATGAAATAAAACTATACCATAGGTAGCCGTAACTGAAAAGTTTAACAGTCTTAGTAACTTCATACCCATGTGAAGAAAATGTCTTTTGCATAATCATGTGCATTGCTGGATGATGATTCTAGATTGCTTATAACTACAAGGTTTTGCAAGCTTCTACTTCACACAATATGCCCAAATCCAATCAATTCAGCCAAATAATCAAGCAAATATTTAAGTAGTTAATCTACAAAATCTAATTTAAAACCCATTTGACTAAATGGAACATATTTTGTTACTTGAGGACACAATAATTGTAGGTGCCCTATGAAGAAATCATTTATAAGTGGCTATTTATTTCAATTAATTCCCCCCCTCAGGCTTTAGAAGCTGACTTAATTGCTTCTTAGGTGAAAAGAAAACACAGCTGCATAAACAAAAGACAAACATATTGATAACACAAAAACTTACACCGTGCTCAATGCACATTCCAATCAGTAGCAAGCTATTCCTCCATAGGAGAAATGTCACAGAAAACAAAGAAAGTTGGGAATACAGCAGAAATATAGGCCTACTAATGCCAGAAATTTTATCTTACTCCAGTGACAGGCATCAAATGTTGATCAAATTCTTTTTACTTAGTTTACATGTGAACCTCTGAATAGCATATTTTCAAAAGTCATTACCTCAGAGTGAAGGTCTGCAGAGTAGGCATGCGGTATACTTCAGCTCAATACATCTATTGTCTGACAGTCTAGACTGGGGAGCTTCAAGCAGGGAGTGAATCCATTTTACAAAGACAACTGGCTTCTGCAGAGAAAGGTCTCAACTGCAAAAAACTGTCTGAAGAATGGGATGTGAATCTTCTTTGGCATATTAAATATTCCACATATTTATGTCTGTGCATATGATCCTTCAGACTACTTTTTATTCAGATAATGTGTTTTTTATGTTTTACTATAGACTTGACCTGTGTTGGGGCGTTTCCACAGTGCGTTTGAGGTAATAAGTATTGTAAGGACCAAAAAATTTAAAGTATTTCTGATGTTATATTTCTAATATTTGGAGGATGACAAGGTCAGTGACAAATTTCCAAGATTCAAAGCTCTATCAGTTTCCTGATTGCCTCATAAGTTTCAGGCTTGGTGCTGTGATCTACAAGGAAAACAGTCTCAATTTTACCATCCCTAAGCTTTTTTAAAAAGTCCTTCAATGATATCGTTTAACAACCTTTGTTCCTGCTCAAACTTTGATAGCAAGGGAAAAGAAACACTCCCTCTCCCCTCTTATATATAGTTTTTAGAGTTTTTACATTTTGAAGATTTTTGGAGAAAGGAATTAGTTGTCTTGTTTATATGTCAGCACACAAAGGAATTACAGATGAGAAGGGGAGTGCAAATGACTATCAGAAAAAATTTTCATGCATTTAAGATTTTTTTACAAGTTAAAAATATACATCCTTCTATTACCCCCATACCTTAATTGCATAAGACCCATACTTATTTCATCTTTCTCTTTTAAGTCTTGCTGAATTAGAAAAAAGAATAAAGATACTTTTATACTTAGGAGCAGTACATATTTAATACTCATCAGTTTAATCGAATATATTAATAAGAAAGATAGCAGCAGTTTGGGCTGAGTCACCCATCATATCCTCTATTTATGGGGATTTAAATGTGTAAAACATGATGAAACATGAAATTTGGAGGAAAATATAAAACAATCTGCAGACTTTGGCACTTGCACACATAATGTCTTGCTTGAGTTGTTATAAATGGGGTCGGATAATTGCTAAATAGGAATAAAAAATTATAAATCTGCAGAAAACAATCATAGGTGTTGGTTCTCTGTTCCCTCCCACCCCATATAGTTTCAATGATAACAAAAATAGAGATCTTAACATCATAATTTTGCTGTTAACTCTTCAAGGTTTCTCTGTGCCCTCTAAGCCACACTTAAGGTTTGAAGCACCAATTCCACAAGTTTCTCCAACCAAGTTTGAATTTAAAAAATGAAGACTGAAGGATGCCAAAGTGCTGTTCTTAAATGAAGCGGAAACGCAAAGTTCTCCCCAAAATACAGGGTATTAAGTGTCTAGTTCAAGTACTGCCAGGCTGCACGTAGATCTATCTAGGCTTTTGACAAGAATTACAAGTGCCATTCGTATTAGAGAGCATCATCAATGACACTAAGACAGGGCTGGAATCCATCGTTCTGTCACTGACTTTTGAAAAGTTGCAAAGCTCCCTGGTGATTGGCTGCTGCAGGGTCACTGCGAACCTGGGGTTAGAGTCGAGAAGTGTGGACATCTTCCTCGAATGAAAAATTCTAGCTGTAGTTTGAGCACTTCTTTCAGAGCCCTGTGTGTGCGTGTGCACCTGTGTGCGTGCGTGCATGCGTATGTATGTCTCTGTGTGTGTCTCAGGGTGCTCCCGGCTTCTTCACAAGATCCACTGACCTTGCCCAGAAGAGAGAGAAAACCTCACTTCAACCCAGTAAGCAAAAGAAGAGTCGACCTACCTGTGGAACCAGACACAATATGGTCCCTAAGGGCCGCTTAGGCGGACCCCAATGCAATGGGCAAAAGTCAACTCGTGCACTTAAAACGTATGAGTTTATGAAACGCTTGTTTGAAGTCCTCATTGGACATGGTATAGATGATGGGGTTGATGAGGGAGTTGAGATAGCCCAGCCAATTGAAGAAGTCAAAGATGGCCAGGTGGAACCAGCAGGCATCCTTGCAAATAGGCATGACCAGGGAAATGATGAAGAAGGGCAGCCAGCACACGATGAACGCTCCCAAAATGATCCCCAGGGTCTTGGTGGCTTTGCGCTCCCTAGCGGCCATGAGCTTCTTCTTCTCCAGCAGGGCGTCGGAAACGCGCACTTTCACTTGGTTCACGTACACCGGAGACCCGGATTCACTGGACACGTCGGGAGCAGCCCTCGAGTTAATGGAAGTGACCGACGACGTGGACCCGGGGGAGTCGGTGATGAGCTGGGCTCGAGTCAGCCGCTTGCCGGTCCTGTTGGGAGTCTGTTTCAGGATCCGCGAGCGGGCCTCCACGTAGATGCGGCCATAGAGGGCGATGAGGAGCAGGGTGGGGAAGTAGAAGGCACCCACCGTGGAGTAGACGGTGTAGAGGACGTGGTCGGTGTTCACCACACAGTCCCACACCTCCTCCTCGGCTTTGGCCTGGCGCCAGAAGAAGGGCGGCAGCGAGATGGAGATAGCGAAGACCCAGACCAGCACGATCATGAGCGCCGCCCTCTGCGGAGTCCTCTTGGCCGAGTACTCCACGGCGTCAGTGATGGCCCAGTAGCGGTCCAGGGCAATGACGCACAGGTGCAGGATGGAAGCGGTGCAACAGGTGATGTCCGAAGACAGCCACAAGTCGCAGACCACCTGGCCCAGCGTCCAGCGGCCGGTGACCGTGTACATGGTGCTGATGGGCATCACCAGGATGGAGACCAGCAGGTCGGTGACCGCCAGGGAGGCGATCAGGTAGTTGGCCGGGGTGTGCAGCTTCCGCGTGCGGTACACGGTGGCGATCACGAACGCGTTGGAGAGCGTGGTGGCCAGGGTGATGAGCGCCAGCAGCAAGATCAGCAGCACTTTCCAGGGCAGGGTCAGGGAGTCCTGGTAGATGTAGCCCTCTTGGCTGCAGTTCTGAGACTGGGCAGTCGAAAGGTTGGCTGGAGACGCCGGGCGAGGGGCGCCGGCGGACGGCGGCTGGGCGCACGGGGCGCCCGTCTCCTCCATGTCTCTCCGCGTCCCGGCTCCCGAGCGCAGCTCTTGGGCATGGAACGCACGGACTGAGCCGCGGGACGCCCAGAAGCCGCCCGCCGCCGGGCTGGGTCTCCAGTCAGCTCCGCGGCTCCCACGAGGACTCCCGCATCCCCGATCCCCGGCAGGAACTAGAGGTCAAGGGCGCGGCAGCCCGGGTCTGCCCCGAGAGCGCGTCTCCTACTCGTTCTCCCGCGCGCGCGCCGGGCGCAGCGGAGTCTCTGGGCTGCTGCGCTCCACGCCCGTCTCAGCCCCGGGCGGCGGCGGACTCGCCCCGCCGCACCCCGTTCGGCTCCGGCGCTCACCCGGGCGGGGGTTGCGGGAGCGCGGGGTGCGGTGCAGTGGAGGGGGCGGCAGCCAGGTGCAGGGTCTCTTACCCCAGCGGCTCGGGGCTGAGCGTCTCTTAACACTGGCGCTCCGGGATCTGCAGATTTCCGCCCGCAGGAGTTGCCCAGCTGTCCAGACCCCAGCTTTCAGGCCCGCGGTGAGTCCCGGCCGTGTTTGCCCGCCCCCTCCCCACGCTGGGTGGCAAGTGTCCTGCAGGGGCTGCGACCGCCCCGCGCCCAGTACGGCCAAGTCCCGGGCTCCGCCCGCTCCGCTTTCCACTCCTGGCCCCTCGGGGCGAGCAGCCCAGCCGAGACCAAGTAGCTTAGAGCAGGGGGTTCGGGGGCTGGGGCGTGGGGCTGGTGGGGCGGGGGGGCTGCGGCGGCTCCACGGGCGCAGCTAGGAGCCCTGCAAAAGGGGCGCACGGGTCTGGGGAAGCAGGTGCGTCGCAAGGGGTAGGGGCAGGTGTCGGGGGATGAGGGTAAGGGGGGGGGGCGGGGGCCGGGGGGACGCGGTGTGCGCCGGCCCGGGAGGAGCGTGTGAGCTGCGGAGCAGATGGGCTCCTTTTATAGAAGCCAGGTCCGGTCCGCCCGAGCCCGGCACCTCGTGCGGTGCGGGGAGTGCGGATGCCCGCTCCCTACCACCTTCCCGCGCCCGCTCTCCCTCCCGCCCCACTCCCGGCCAGGAAGCTCCCGCCGGGTCCTACCGCCCCTCCACCTTCACCGCCCGTCCCTGGGCCCCTCTCGGGGCTGACAGCCCGGCTCTGCAGCTCTGTCGCGAACGAGGATGAGGGTGTCCTGTCCTTGCTTCTGTCCTCTTGGAGCTTTCGCAGGCCGTCCTTCCAGCCACCTCAAAGCTCTCGCCGCGGAAGCAGGCACAGCTCTCTCGCCCCCTTCCTAGACTCCTACCAGACACCCCTTCTGCAGCAAGCTGGGGAGCTTGTCCCAGCTTCTGACCTCTCTACCCTGGAATTTTATCTACTCCTTTGGGCCACACCCAGGTTAAAAGGAGGTGCCAGTTATACTTCAGGAATAACGTTTTAGAAGGAAACAGTCAAGAGTGCATTTTATACTTCAGGCTTCCAGTCATACTTAGCTCTTGATACAGTACAAACTGAATTTTTTTATATATCTGATTTTGGGGGAGCTATGCTTCTCATTCAATCCCTCTTTATTAAATGAGTCAACAGGAAATAAAAAGCTGTCTAAAAAAAAAGCAAAAGTATTTCAAATAGAAGCCCAGCATATATGGAATTAAATCTTCTCCACACCCTTTGCTACATACAGCTGCTCAGCTGTTCTAGTGCCTCTAGAAAACAGTTCCCAGTGAGCTTGTTCCTTCTAGAAAGGAGGTCATGAGAACGCAACAAGAAAAACCTCTGGGACCATCATCAATGCCTCTACTTACTCTCACAAGCACATCAGGTCAGATGTAGGATAAAACCATACCAGTATCTTGTTGCCAGTCCCAACTCCCACTGCAGATCTCCTCTCTTCCAGACTTTTCCAAAACAAATATAGAGGAGAAATGGAAATCAGGAAGAACCAGGAAAGGATTTTTCTGGGTGATCCCTTCAAGCTATGCAACCCCAAGTGTGAGATCCTAGCCCACAGATCAATGTTGGGCAGATAAAATGTATCCAATTTTAAAATTACAAAGCGTAGTGCTAGATAGGGGTTAAGGTGCTTGCAAACAGCTGACCTGGGTTGATCTCTAGAATGCTGTAAGCGTCACCCTGAGTCTGCCAGGGATGAACCCTGAGTATAGAATCAGGAGTATTCCCTAAGCCCAGCTGGTATGGTCCTCCCAAATTAAAAAAACAAATAAAAATTATAAGTAAAAGCATGTATTAAAGGGAATGATTCCATCAGGAACCTCTGGAGATTAGTGGGTCCATCCATTCAGTTTTAGAAGAATATCTGAGGTTCTTTGAAAGAAGAGATTGTTACCCAAGCTGATATAACCCCATCTGAGTTTCCTTACTTCCTTTTTTTTAAATCAACGAGGTAGGCAAAAATACAGTGCCAGTTCAGTTTCTATAAATTTTCTAAGTATTAGAGACTTTAACCCAGATTCAGCTCTCAATCAGATGCCATTCTGGAAGAAGCACAGAGAAAATAAGCACCTGAACAAATAATTAATATACTTCTGTGGTGTGGTTTATAAGGAAATAAAGAGACATTTATGTATTGAGAATGGGGATACTTTTTTAACTGAATGCCAACAGCAGACTCTTCAAAGAGGTCCCTAAATGCGTTAATATCCACCTAGGGACAAAAACACCAGCTAAACCCAGCACTGTTTTGGTAACTAGAGGTGTCATAGATGCACTAAATTCCAGGGCATCTGCTCATCCTGCCACCCCCAGTAGGCACCTTGACAGACTTCTGATTGTGCAAACTGCTCTTAGAAACCACAGCGGAGGAAAGCAATGCAAGCAAGCCCAAACCACTAGGTGGGGGCGTTGACCAGGATGCAGAGAATGTGTGTGGTTGCGAGTGGGGGTGTGTGACAGGAAATGGTTTTCCTGCTATCTTGGGGAAGCGGGGCAAGATTAGAACTGTTGATGGGATGACAGAGGGAGGAAGGCAGAAAGAAACGTTTCCAATTGCAGGCAGCCTTTTCTTTTTAGAATTCTGCTCCAGGAGCACAGGCAAGGGAGAAAGGGAAAAAACCAAAATAACACGAGGGTGGTTCCTCCAAGGCGTTGGCTTTAGCGCTATAGGCAACCTGTGGCTTGCCCAAGTCGTTGTTTGAAGATCCCCGAACTCCCAGGGGAATCTGCCGCCTCTGAGCAGAGTTTGAATTTTACCTGATTCGGTTTTAAAATTGCGAGATACACCCAGCGGCTCCGAGGAAGATGTTCACAGTTTTGTGGAGTCACCTTTCATTAGCCCGGCTCCCGCTTTCCCTCGGTCCTTTCTCCTCTTACACTCTAAAACATTTTCTATTTATTTATCTATTTTTTAAGAATCTAGACGTTTGCACTTGGGCGCATGTGTGTGACACACTCAAGACATCAGGGACTCTTTGAAAGTCCTTTCTGCCAAAGTCTCCCG
Organism: Sorex araneus; assembly: GCF_027595985.1. Lineage (NCBI taxonomy): Eukaryota > Metazoa > Chordata > Mammalia > Eulipotyphla > Soricidae > Sorex > Sorex araneus. Next base: position 105,591,771 of record NC_073305.1, read on the forward strand.
CGGCGGGGGGAGGGGCTCCTGGGCGCGGTCCTCGCTCCCGCCCCGCAGTCCCCAGCAGTGCAGGGAGAAACCTGCCTCCAACTTTGCAGGAAATTCAGCCAAAGGGAAAGTCATACCCAGCTTAAGGAACACGAAACGGCAGCGGACACGGACCGAGATAAGGTTCCCAAGTAGTGCCGAAATCGGGTGGAAACCAGCTTCTGCTTGGGACTAAAGCGGTACATAAACACGCTCATCAGCTCCAAATTAGTGGATGATGGTGTACCCCGAGAACGATGGGAGGCTCACAGAATTACCCGAGAAAGGGAACTCGCCTAGGCTTGCAAGATTTGGTGCAGCCGATGCAGCAAAAAGCAAGGCACGGCTTGAGTTTGCAATAGGGAACTAACTAGACAGAAGCTGTGACCCATCTACCTTTTTCTCAGGACTGATTGATCCATGACTACAGAGCAGGGGTTAGCCCTGAGCAGGGGGCATGCACACCCCACCCACCCCCAACAAAAGAAAACCCGTCTATCTCCCAGATACCCACAGAACTGCAGTGCTACACTTTGCTCTGACAGGAAGCTGACCTGTCCTTCACCTAGTCTTCTCTGCATTTCCGAGAGGTGGGGCGGGGGTGTGTAACACATTCAAGAGAGATCCAGGAATCTGACCCCAGAAAGTACTAGTGAGTTTATGTTTGTTAAAATAAAGCTAGAATACTCTAGCTTTTAGCAGCCTTGAAGGTCTGATAAAGGAATCCCAAATTCCATCCCCAACACAAAACCTCATGAAGTGTTTTGAACCACAAAACATGGACAATTGGCAAAGATACTTCTTGCAAGCTCTGAGCTTTCAATCTGCAGATACTCAAATACCGGAAGCTCAGCAGCAGGGTACAGCATTCTTTTGGATAATGGTACTTCACCTCTAAACTCTTCCTACACTAACTGAAAAATAGTACTTTAAACGTTTCTTAATAGGTTCGGGAGAGAAACCACATAGTAGGTAAGTGTCTTGCCTTGCATGCATATACCCTTCCAGGTTGAAACTTTAGCACCAAGAATGTTTCCCCAGGCACCACCAGGAGTAATTCCTGAGAACAGAGCTAGGAGTGAGCCCTGAGCAGAGCTTATGCACCCCTATCCTCATTCCCAAAGTCTGCTGATAATAATAAAAGTATATTTTAGACCCTTACTTGATGAAGATAATATTCAGAGACATATCTATACACATTTATAAATAAACATATGAATATATACATAAATGTTTTATGCAGAGAAATTCTATGCCTCTCCATTTTTTGTAGATCCTTTGAGCCTTTGTCATTGAGCTATTGACTTGGTATCTACATTATGGTACTTACATGTCATGTATTTGCGAACGGAATTTTGAACCTTGCCAAATAATAAAAAATAGGTGTTTCATTCTCTTAAATGCTCAGATGACATATATTAAACCCTAGAAACTATGAACTCTAGTATGTGTTTATATGTGGATACAAATATTGTGTAAGCTCTATTTATGAAAGACTGCAGCAAAAAATAGAGCAATATCCATAATAGACACTTTCTAGTGTCTGTCTCCCTAGTAACAGACACTTCGCTACGTTAAACAGATACCAACAACAGCAAAAGTATAACCCAGTTTCTTTCTTTCTTTCTTTTTTCCTTTGGATTTTGGGACACATCGGGCTGTGCTCAGGGCTTATTTCTGTCTCTGAGTTGAGGGATTGCTGCTGGTAGGGTGTATGGGAACATACATGATGTCGGGGACTGAACTCAGGTCAGCCTTGTGCAAGGAAAATACCCTACCTGCTGTACTATATCTTCTGGTCCTGCTAGCCTACTTTCAGCTAGTAATGTTTTTATCAGTCGATAGATCTTAGAAGAAAACATATACCCCCAAATTTAAAGATTGTATGCTTGAGAGAGGAGAAATGAATTTTTGCCAAAGGACTTAGAGATAGTTAAAATCAAACAAACAAACAAAAAACGTTGGATGGAAACAATGCCAGCACATCTACCAAACTGAGAAGTAATATTGTTCAACTTTGCAACATCATTAGGAGGCTCTGTTCAGGATGAAATCTCTCCTGAAAAATGAAATCAAATAATTTAATAATGAAATTGTCTATTGGCCTAAGGAAAGGAGCAACTGTATTTTGTTTTATTTTGTAACTAGGGAAAAAAAGTGCAACATTATATAATTAGCTTGGCTTTCAATAAAAGAAATCAATCTATTTCTGTTGCCTTTCACCCAAAAATGAATAATTTCCAGGTATGAATGAATAACCTTTATTCTTCTCTGAACATTATGCATTCATAATCTTATTCTGTGAATTTCCCACATGCATACTATCCTTTTATTCTTATAACAAACTAGAAATTGTCTATCTCTTCATTTTTTTGGATGGTAATGTTCATACTTGGAAAAATTAAGGAACTTAACCAATGTCAGAAAACTAGTAAATTTTCTAACCCCAGTTTCTCTAGTTTCTAAATGTTTGTCTAATACAACTCTTCTCCAGTAGTCTATGCTGGATCATTCACACACTTCAGCAATGTTGCCCTTTTAACCAGCTTACCTGTGACTTATTTTTAACCTCACCTACCAGTTGCATCTTTACTCATAGCTATTTGTCTCTGAAATGATATTCTATTAGGTGCCTATAATTTGGGAGAAGACAAGACAGTGTGGTAAAATGTAGGAAATTATGCCAATGATTATGTTTAACTAGCAAATTGTAACTTCCAAAGTAGCACTTTCATGTGGTCACATATCACAAATTCTAGAGATCCTTAAAGGAAACTGGACTAAGCTCTTACCCAAGAAATTTCCTTTTACACAATTAAAATTTTCTTTTAATGCTTTTATCCTTCCCCCCCTCTTATTTATTGTTTTTTGGACATCCCATTGCTCTTAGATTTGCTCGAGCGGGCACCAGTAACGTCTCCATGGTGAGACTTGTTGTTACTGTTTTTGGCATATCGGATATGCCATGGTAGCTTGCCAGGCTCTGCCGTGCAGGCAAGATATTCTTGGTAGCTTGCTGGGCTCTCAGAGAGTATCTCACCTGGCAAGCTACCCATGGTGTATTCAACATGCCAAAAACAGTAATAAACAGTCTCACCATGGAGACGTTACTGGTGCCCACTCGATCAAATGGATGAGCAATGGGATGGGATGACAGTGACAGATTGTTTTCTGGTGGGGATCAGGGGACTAGCACACCTAGATGTACTCAGGGTTTACTTGTGCCTCTGTACTCAAGGATCACTCTTGGCAATGCTCAGGGAATTATATGCAGTGCCAAAGATCTAATCCAGGTCAACCACATGCAAGGCAAATACCATATTTATTGTAGTGTCCTTTCAGCCCCCAAATTTCTGGACTCTCCTTCTTGGTCCCATTTATTCACCTTCATGATATATCATTTTATGTTTTCTATCTTGTCTAATTTTGCATGTTCATTTCTCTATCTCTTATTTCTAGCACTTCCATCAAAACCTGCTACACACACACACACACACACACACACACACACACAAACACAGTGAATTTTAAAACAATAGCAACAACAAAGTAATGCTCTTTAAAAATTGCATGGATGTAACTCCAGGCCTTCTTAGAGTCAGAATGGCGAACTCCCCCACTTTCCCGTAATTCCAGTAGCCCACACACCACCATGTAAACTCATCTATCTGCCCTGTTCTAGAGACATATAAATAAGTTTTGAAAGAGATCAACTAACTGTGAAAGTTTCTCAGATACCTATTTGTTGCTAAGACGCTTAGGTTGATCTCAGGAAAGAGACTGGCCAAATTCCAGCCCTACCATAGCCCCAGCAGCCATATTCACACCCCAACAGCTGCCACCATGTCTTCAGTTCCAACTGCCCATTAAATATTCTGGATTTTCTGGAGCTTGACATCTCCAAACTCTACCATACTAACATCCCAGTAGGGGAATACCAGATTGGATGACAATGTATTGTACAAGTCCACTAATCTCCACTAACAAAAGCATTAACAAAGAAGGCTTAATTTGCAACAACAGCTCAGTAAACCCTTTAAGTAAACATTAAGACAAGGACTTAATGTTCCCATGGTGAGATGCAACAATTTTCACACATTTTCTTTACTGAAGTATTTTCTAATTATTCCATTAGCCAGTCAGTGGTAACAAGCAATGTAATGTAAATTACTGTGGGCTTACTATGGGGGCAAGCTTGAGGGCATAGTTGGAAAAATGAAGACAATGGTGGAGGGAAGGTCACAGTATTGGTGGGATTGTTGTTGGAACATTAAATGCCTATAACAAATTATCATGAACAATTTTTTAAACCATGCATGATGTTTAAAATAAAGTGGGGAAAAATTGTGTGGGTATAATGTATTCAATCTGGTGGCACTTCCTGTTTTCCATTTTTATTCATTTTTTAAATATTGGTCTGCAAACAACATAAAAACAATTGAATTGCTTTTATTTATTCATAAAAGTGTAGTAACATAAATGACTCTTTTCCCATATGTTTGTAAAAAAAAATTCACCAATGAAAAATGCCTATTCTGGGGCTGGAGTGATAGCATAGCGGGTAAGGCATTTGCCTTGCACACGGCCGACCCGGGATGGATTCCCAGCAACCCATATGGTCCCCTGAGCACCGCCAGGGGTAATTCCTGAGTGCAGAGCCAGGAGTGACCCCTGTGCATTGCTGGGTTTGACGCAAAAAGCAAAAAGGAAAAAAAATGCCTTTTTTTTTCTTTGCTTTTTGCGTCACACCCGGCATTGCACAGGGCTTACTCTTGGCTCATGCACTCAGGAGTTACTCCTGGTGGTGCTCAGGGGACCACATGGGATGCTGGGAACTGTGTGCAAGGCAAACGCCTTACCCACTCTGCTATTGCTCCAGCCCTAAAGGACATCTTATCAATCAGAAATAAGCAGTTTTGCAAATTTATCTACTAAGAACATGTCAAAACAGTAGTTTAAATAAAAGTAAAACTTAATTCCAATGTGTTAAAATTTTTGCACTTCGTTCATAAAAGAATTATTCCTAGCCTTATTTCTAACTTACTATTCCTTCCTTCCTTCCTTCCTTCCTTCCTTCCTTCCTTCCTTCCTTCCTTCCTTCCTTCCTTCCTTCCTTCCTTCCTTCCTTCCTTCCTTCCTTCCTTCCTTCCTTCTTTTCTCCTTCCTTCCTTCTTTCTTTCCTTCTTTCTTCTTTTCAATTTTTGCTTGCAGATAGATCTCTTTTATCAGTGCTCTTGGGACCATATGTGGTGATGGGAATTGAACCAGCATCAACTGCATGCAAGTCAAGTGCCTTCTTCCCTAGACAGATCTTATTTCTTATGTCACTTTTAACAAGTTTGCCTATGTCATTCCCAGGTCGCTGAAGACTAGAGGCATCACATTAAAAATGGATGAGTAGCTAAGTCAGGTAGGCATATCAGAGTGCAGTAAAATGTCAGAGCTTCAGTATTATTACAAAATAGTCAGGAAATCCCAGGGTTAATTTTGAAAAAATAAAACCTAAATGAATGGCAATACTGACATTTATATGCATTATAACATTTTAAAATATGAACTATGGGAGTAATTAATAACTTTATTACCAGTGATGGGAAATCAACTTAATTAGACCTAAAAACAAAGGAGTAAATTTGTTTTAAAAAAATGGGGCCTCTCAAAATCAAAAGAGGAATAGGAGCCACAGGTTTTGGACAAAGCAGGAATGTAGATAAGCCCTAGAAACAACCAAAACTTGAACATCAGAATTCTCTCCTTTTTCTGTTGGCTGCTGTCTGCAGGTAGCCTTCTTTTATCTATTTTACTGCAGTCAGACTTTCTTTGTAATGTTGAACACATAGTCATAACACTTTTTGAAGATTTCATCTGAAGTTGCAATCATACTTTTACAATAATCTGAACTCAGAGCAAAAAAATTTTGAGAAAGGAATTCTGCTTCTGGGAAAATGTAAATGATTGTGGCACTTCTATATCCAAAAGTAACAACTTACTAAGTTATAAAGTTTTTAAATCACATTTATAATAGTTTGGAAAACTTTGGAAGAACAAAGAACTAGACATACACAAATCCCAGATAAGGAAAGGTATTTGCTAGGTGAATGTAAGACTGCTGCCTACTTTAGTTCCTAGGGGCATTTCCTGATTCTTGACACAGGTTGTGGAATAGACTTGGTGCAAGCAAAGTATTGTACTTGGGAAAAAAAAAATAAGCAGAGTAATAGTCACTGCAACTGGTGTAATAGTATTAAGTATTACTGTCATCCTGTTGCTCATCGATCAATATGCTCGAGTGGGCACCAATAATGTCTCCATTGTGAGACTTGTTACTATTTCTGGCATATCAAATGCACCAGGGGTAGCTTGCCAGGCTCTGCCATGTGGGCGAGATACTCTTGGTAGCTTGCTGGACTCTCCGAGAGAGGCGGAAGAATCGAACACAGGGTCAACCGCGTGCAAGGCAAATGCCCTACCCATTGTGCTATCACTCCAGCCCTAAGAATCAAATCCCAATACCTGACTGATTATTTTCCTCAGGCATTTGTTATGAGATATCACAAAATAGAAAGACTAGAGAGCAATAAAAATGGTAACATGCAAATTGTAATTCTCCATAGTTATAAAGTATTTTTAATAAAAGTTGTTCTAGGTGCCTGAGCCCCTAGTCCAGGAGGTAAGGCCCTTGCCTTATATGCCGCTAATCACTTTGTACCTCATGTTTGAATCACTTTGTACCACATGTGGTCCCCTGAGCTCTTCCATAGTCATTGCTGAAGAATAACTCCACACACCACACCTGGGGGAAAAAAGAAAAGAAAAATACCTCCAGAGAAAAGGACTAGTCATTTCATTAAGCTGTTTGCAGGATTTTGAGGCTCTTTGAAGTGAGGAAGTGAACAAAGGAGTAGAGCTAAAATTTCTAAAAGTAGAATCTTCTGCAGTATTTTGGGGTGAGGAGATAGAGACCTCCTAGACTCTCAGACAAACACTCAGAATAGCAGCTCCAAAGAACAGAATGAATCAGAGATGAGCTATGTCTTGTCCCCAAAGAGCTTTTACTCAGCAAAATGCCTGATTGGTTGAGGTAATCAGATCTCCATGCATTCTATCTAACAGAATAAAGGGTAAATAGTTCCTGGGAAAAATAATATCTGGCACATATTTCATAAAGTTTATCTTTATACAATATTTGATTATAATTTTTTTTCCTTTTGGGTCACATCCGGTGATGCACAGGGGTTACTCCTGGCTCTGCACTCAGAAATTACTCCTGGCGGTGCTCAGGGGACCATATGGGATGCTGGGAATTGAACCCGGGTCAGCCGCATGCAAGGCAAATGCCCTACCTGCTGTGCTATTGCTCCAGCCCCTATTTGATTATAATTTTAAAATATTTTATTTAAGTGGTGGTGAAAATATGTGTCATTATAATAATAAAGCTAAATGAAAGTAAATGTATACATAATCCAGATATTAGTGTCAACAAGAATAATTTATAATCACTAATAATCCTAAGAAATGAAAATTATCACTGTAATCCCATTGTTCATTGATTTACTCGAGCGGGCGCCAGAAATGTCTCCATTCATCCCAGCCCTTAGATTTTATTTTATTTTACTTTTTTGGATTTTGGGGTACCACCCATCAATGCACAGGGTTTACTCCTGGCTCATGCACTCAGGAATCACTCCTGAGTGATTCAGGGGACCATATTAGATGCTGGGAATCAAACCCAGGTGGGCCACATGCAAGGCAAATGCCCTACCTGCTGTGCTATTGCTCCAGCCCTAGCCCTGAGATTTTAGCAGCCTCTCCTTACTGGTCTTTTCCTATGAATAGAGGCTTTTTCAGGGTCAGGGGAATGAAACCTATTATTGTTACTGTATTTGGCATAATGAATGCGCCACGGGGAGCTTGCCAGGTATCTTGCTGGGCTCTCTGAGAGGCATATATATATATTTCCCTTTATGGTGATGTGTCGCCTGGCTGTGCAGTCCAAGAATATGTTCACTTATGGGTGAGGCTAGGCCTGAGCTTGTGGAAAACAGCCAAGAGCGTGGGGGCGGTTGGGTAGTGGAGGTCGGCTGCGGGGGCTGGGTCCCTTCTGGTGGAGAGGGCTCTCACCGTGCCTCCTCTGGGGAGCCCCAGATAACAGCCTGACAAGGAGCCTGGCATGGTTATGGGTGCCTCATTTTATACTCCCTGGGGGAGGGGGGAAAGCATCTGTGAGTTCTGGAGGGTGGCCAATTAGGAGACACCCTTAAGCCACCTCCTGCAGGGGCCAGATAATCTTTTCCTCATTGTCTTGAACAGAGACTTAAATTCCTCCCTTAGGTGGGGCATGCTTCATCCTTCCCACACAGCCTGGCCTTGCAGACAGCAATGCTGACTCAGTAACCCAATTGGTGGAGGAAGATTCCAATGGGGCTCTGGGCCCACCCAGTGGTGTCTTCAGCAGCTTTGTCCGTCCCCAGCCCTAAAAGGGGCCAGCAGCGGGGGCATGGGAGTAGGTCAGGGGCGGCAGGCCACCTAGAACGCTCCCTGGGGACGTGCCACGGAGAAACCTGGCACACACGGAGGGGAGGTCAGCCGCTGAAGCAGACAGGAAGGCCGCTCCTGCCAGCCCCGAAACTCGGTATTCACCCACGAGAAGCTCCTCAGCTGCGCCAGCCACATTCAGATTCCAAGCTTGCACCGTGGCAAGGGATCGGCATATTCCAGCGTGCCAGGAGATTCCAAAGGAGGCTTTGCAAGAGATGGGGTCAGAGGAGTGGGTGGGCGGGCGGGAGGCAGAGCACCCCATTGGGGAGCCTTGGTGTGGGTGGGGAGGGGGCGAGGTGGGATCCAGATATTTGTGTCAACAAGAATAATTTATAATCACTAATAGGCCTAAGAAATGAAAATTAAATATGAAAAATTGATTTTAAAAAATAGATGATTTCAAAAGTTATTGAGATTTTTTTAAAAATAGATTTCAAGTAAGCACTCTAAAGATACAGTAACAGACTAATATTAAAGATTCACTAGATGGATATAGTTGGTTACTAAAAACAGCAGCAGACTGGACTGGTAACCTTACAAAGTCAAAAGAAAATATCTTAGCAAACACATAGAGGAAAAGTGGAAGAACAAATAAAAGTTTCCTAGTCTGACACTAGGACAAACTAAATATATGCCCCAAAGGAGGAGAAGCAGGAGAATAAGAAACAAAGATTTTAAAGAGATAATTACAGAAAAGTGAACATATTCAACAAAGACTTCTTGAAATAATCTCAAAGAACTCCATTAATAATGTTTTTTATTTTTAAAGCCACACCTACACATGGAACAATCAAACAGGTGAAAACCAACAACAGAAAAATTTATAAAATGACAGAATGGGGGTATACAGTAAGGGTAGGATTGACTTGAGAGGAACTATGAAAGTCAAGAAAATTGTGATGACATATTACAATATATTAAAGTTAAAAAATTTGGTCACCTGGGACTTCAGAGATAATACAGCGTGTAGGGCACTTGCCTTGCACATGACCAACCTGGTTTTGACACCTGGCACCAAGTATGGGCCCTCTAGCCTCACCAGAAATGATACCTGAACGAGAAATCATGTGTAGGCCCGGAACGCTGCTAAATGTGGCCCCAAAACAAAACAACCAAAAAAAAATTAGTCAACCTAGAAATTTATAACTGACATTAATATCCTCATAAAAGGTAGATATTGGAAAGTAATCACTCTGGACAAGAATTAAGTGTTTACAAGAATAGTAGAGATAAGTACCAGGAGGTTTACTCCACATCTTGGAAGCCGGCCTCATATGCTGGAGCAAAAGGCAGCTCAAATAGAGAAGGGAACACCAAGTGAAGGGTGTTTAGAGGGCCCTCTCGGGATGGGAGTTGCACGCCGATGGCCATTCAATACTTGCATTCAGACCACAACACCCTAAAGGAGAGAGAGAGAAAAGGGAATGCACCTGTCACAGGGAGGTCAGAGAAGGGGAGATGGAGGAGAGTATGGGGGAGATATTGAGAACATTGGTGGTGGAGAACAGGCATTGGTGGAGGGATGGGTACTCGATCATTGTATCATTGAAACATAAGCACGAAAGTTTGTAATTCTGTAACTGCCTCTCGGTGATTCATTAAAGAATAAATCACAATGGAAACATTACTGGTGCCTGCTCGAGCAAATCGATGAGCAACAGGGAAGAATAAAAAATTAGAAAAAAAAAGAATTGGGTGGTTAAAGAAGATAAAATGTTATGCATGATACCCTTTCAGTAACTGTATTGCAAACCTTAGTTCCTACAAGGGAAAAAGAAAGGTATATGCCATAAAGGAGGCTGGAAGCCGTAGGAGGAAAACTGGGGACTCTTGTAGAGGGAGGCGCACACCCGTGAATGGATGGGTTTTCTCAAACATTGTATGGCTGAAACTACATCATGAACAACTTTGTACATTTGTATGTCCCAGGGATTCAATAAATTTTTAAAAAGTGTATATGAAACCCATTTTGTTTTCAAGAAAACAATGTAAAAGGCTTTAAAAAATACCCTTAGAATAATTACAGACCTATAGAATAGGCATAGAACAGACAAAGTTCTATAGGTCGAATGAAAGTGGTGCCTGATGAAAACAAGTTGAAAAACAAAATGAAAAACAGAGGAAAGGAAATATATAAGTAAATATGAAATAGCATTAACTAGCTATGTTATAATAACTATGTATTACCTGGTTTGTATTATGTATAAAAGTAGAATATAACATCGCAACACCATGAAGGGCTCCTATCCCAAACAAAACAAACTAAAAAAAAATGTTGCATTATTCAAAAGTGTAAAAGATTCAAGTTTCACCCTAGATATTCAAGGGTGCTTGTTATCGCAAAAATCCAAGAATTCATATTATGCAACATATAATGCTGTGATTCATAATAGGTCATTATATCACTATCACTGTCATCCCATTGCTCATCAATTTGCTTGAGCGGGCACCAATAACGTCTCCATTGTGAGACTTGTTACTGCTTTTGGCATATTGAATACAACATGGGTAGCTTGCCAGGCTCTGCCGTGCAGGAGAGTTACTCTCAGTACCTTGCCAGGCTCTCCAAGAGGGATGGAGAAATTGAATCCAGGTCAGCCATGTGCAAGGCAAATGCCCTACCTGCTGTGCTATCGCTCCAGCCCAGAAATATAAATAAAACAGATAATGAATATATTAAAGAGCTAATAAAGGGAGAATGACTGAACAACACGTAAAAACAGATATCAGGGGCTAAAGAGATAGTATAGTATATAGGACACCTTTCTTGTACATGGCTGACCCAGCATTCCATATGGTTTACCTAAGAGGACTTAAGTGGTCAATGTAGTAATTCTTAGTTTTAATTGTGCAACTGCTATGTAGTTCTGATATAATTTCAAAATATTTTTAAAAACTTTTACCTATGAAAGGGCTGAAGTGTAGGATTATGATCCAAAGCTAGTCATGAAACTTCTTAGTAAGTGTGTTCTATGTAGTTCTGATTTTTGAACAATTTAAAATAAAGTGAACATTTAAAAATAAGCACAGAGAAAGGTTCCTTTAAAATTGTTTGGTTGCACACCAATTTTTTAAAGATCTAGATACAATCAGGCATAATGCAATAATACTGCTACTAGAGGAAAAAAATAATGCAAAGTTAATGTATTTATAGAGCATTTGTGACTGAAACTACTCAAACCTCAGGGTCTCCCATTATAAACTAACATCCAAGTTTTTGTTCCTATTGTTCATGAAGCACAACAGTATACACCAGATCTGCCAGCAGTAATTTATAGATAATGTAAATGTTATGCCATAATTAGAGTCCTAGTAAATGGTCAGTGAATGAGAATGAGTCACTGTTGTCTTTCTCTGTCTCCTAGACAGACCTCAAATGGAAAGAAAAGAGGGATGGGCATGGTTTTATGGCTCTCTTTCCCTAGACAGAAATATACTTTGAGTGCATGAAGTAATGAGCAGGAAAAAATTGATTGGAGGGACATAATGGCACTAATGGTCATTCCATGTTTATTTTCCAAAATTATATTTCGTATTCAACTGAGAATTCAGTGTTTAGGTCGGCAGGTTTGTGAGTATTTAATTATAAGAATATTTAAAAGAGTTCTATTACTGCTTATACCATTGCATGTTAATTGCACTCTACAGTGTAACTAAAGTTCAGAGTTTTTAATCTGATCATATTTGCTATTGAAATTTTGCTGTGAACAAAATACTAGAGGAATTACTGCTATGTCTTTTGTGATAGTGGACTTTTGTTATTTTACCCTCACATCCAGCAGGCAATGATTTCTTTGCATTATGTTTGTTGTTGTCAAGCTGACCATCTTAAGTCACATTAATTTAAAATCTATTTTCCTCCCTGAAATATGAACTAGAACATATTTTGCTATTACACGGAATTACTCCATGTGCTAGAGAAAGCACAGCATTTATAAGAAAACTGCCACATTTCCTTTAATGCCAGGATACTGTTTTGTGTTTTTTTATCGATATATATTTGTTTTGGGATTTGCAAGTGCCTAAATCTATCTGTCCTATTCTCCTCATATGTGAGAATGAAAGTAGATTCTCTTACTTCCTTCCATGGATTTAAAATTCTTTCCATATTTTATAAACGACTAAATGACTAAAATCATCAGCATTTCTCAGAGTAAGGATTGTTTGATTAGATCTGTCCTTATATTATTTTTTCTCAATTTTAAATGAAAATTTTAATATTGAAGTTAATTTCACTAATTTTAATTTTTACATTTCTATTAATGATGTGTTTTATACTCAACTTCCTATCTCTGCTAGATTACATTTCATCAAAGCTTGGTCTCACAACTTGTATTCTGAAAGATTTTTTTGGGCTGGATATTTTGTATGTTTTTGTATTTGTTGCTGTATTTACTTTTTGTGAAATGTGTTTGTTAAATTATTGTTTTAACCTAACAAGGACTTAAAAATTAATCGTTCCTGAGTACTGTGAAACATCTATGCTTAGTTGCTTATCTTTTTGAAGTATTCTTTCATTGAGTTAGCATTAAGAGGAGACTTTAGGTTTATAACAGAAGACCTAAATAAAATTTCATTTAATTTTAAATCTCTGGGTGGAGTCAGAAAGATAGCTCAATGAATTGAGTGTATGCTTTGCATGAAGAGGACTGAGTTTGATCCCCAGAACTACCCAGTTCCCTGAGAGGGAGCCACCCCCCGCCCCCCCAGAGAGACAATAGAAACCTCTGAGCACCATAGAGTGTGGCACAAAAACAGAACAACCAGGGGTCATTTTTTGTGTCATGTTTTGGTTTGTATACCTAGTTTCAGTGTCAGTGGGGATTCAATCTCTGGAGTCACATGGCCAACTTGGTTGGAGACTTCCCTCCCCAGTGGCTTATCCTATGCTAATCTAGTTACACACACTCTCAAAACACTTTTTCAAAAGCTAGAGAGTTCTTGTTGTCTATCCCCATCTATGACTTTATTTCAAGTATCTCAACATATTAGAGATTTCCATGTTCCTTTTTAAAAATCTAAGGGTTTTTTTTTGTCTTGTTTTATTTTTTACAGAAATCTCCTCAACCAGTCAGAACTACAGCCTTGCAGAGAGATATCAGGTGTTCCTGCAGGAGAGGTCTGGTTGCTATAGGAGGAAAGAAGACCCCATTGAATGGGTTTGGATGTGAGTTATCATCTACTGTGGGATTACACTGTATTTCATCTGTTCTCAGTGCCACCAGCGTAAAAGTGAACCTTCATTTTATAGATCACAGAAACAGTTACCAATGATATGTTCATAATTCTTTTTCATTGTTTACCATTTTATGTTACATTGACAGAACTCTTTTAAAATGATGGCAGTAAAAATTTTCTCTAGTTACATGTCATGTTTTTGTGAACATTTAGGAAATTACTTCGTTAAGATATACTCCTGAGTACTTTTGCACTGAGTGTCTTAGTCTTCTGAATCACTTTCAAACTAATCATCATTTTTATATTTCCCACACATCATCATCTGTGTCACAAAGATTATGAGTAATGTAGCACTTTTTTAAATAAAAATTTCCACTCTTATCTTTGGTATTTTTCTACCAGGTTTTTTCTCAAGATGTATAAATAAGTGTGTATCAAGTGAAAACCACATTGCAGCTGCTACCTTTAACTGTATAATATAGTCCCATTTTGGATATGGTCAAAGGTGAAAAGCAAATTCTCATCTTAGACTTGACAAAAAATTATAAATTTGATAAGTTTAGCAGGTCTAATGATTATTTTGGACTGCTGATTGTCAACCTTGCCTGCATATTCATTAGAGTTGATGTTTACAGCATGCTTATTATATGAAAATATTTGCACAGTTATCAAATATTAATCTTACATTTTCTTTTCATAAAAATTTAAACCATGTAAATTTAATTGCATTTACATCATAAGTTTCATATATATTAAAATATCATTATCTGCTAAGAGCTAGAATAAGCATGTCAGAAGAAGTTTGATCTAATTTGTGAATTAATATTGTGAATCTGATTCTGGTAATCTATTTAGATACTAGTAAACTAAGAAGATCCCAAATTAAGAGCATCTTCAACAAAAATATAATAAAGTAATTGTTATGAAAATCCTAATACAATAGTATGGAAAAGAATATTTTTACAAGAAAAAAATGTTTGAAATCTCTAGCTATATACAAAAGCATTTTAAAGGCATGAAAATAAGGGATTCAGAGCAATGATAGTTTAATATGAAACCACTTTACAAGAGATTTTTGAATGAGAAAAGAATGCAATGAAGCTTTAAAATATTAATTCGTCAATTCTAGAATTAATTTTTTAAAAGACAGTACATCTACAGAATACTGAAACAATCCTAATGCTGAGAATTTAATATTGCCCATTATGCATGTTGTACATAAGAAAGAGCTCAAAATCAATTGCTATTACAACTTTGTCATTAAACATAAAATGTACAAGGAAAATCTGCATGCCAAATTAAACTAAAACCCCATGTAAGTAAAGAGAATTTATGCATAGTTGATGATAAAATAACTGATATTTTAAAGCTCTTCAAATGTCTAGAGAAGTTTTTTCTTATCTGGAAATTATAGAAAGCAAATGAATGTAATCTGAGCATGAGTCGGCTGAGATTTCCCAAAAATTTGGTCCCACATTAAATAAATTTATTATTCTCTCCTCAAATTGTTTGATATGGAGTATGACTACTGTTCTAACGATAGCTTTCCATTTTGTGTTATCATTTTTCTCTAACATTGTCACTGTCAATTGTGTTTATTAATTTTTTTATCTGGAAAGATACTCATGAAAACTCTCTTTCAATTGCATGTATACTAAGTTATTGGAAATGTGCACCAAACATGTTGGAGCAGTGTTATTCATCATCTGTAATCTTCTCCTTTCCTAAAGATTAGTCAAGAATGCTATTGAGAGAGATAGCTAATGGGTTGAGACATACGTTGGTTCCCTGTGCTTCGGTAACCACTAAGAGGTGACCCTTAAGCAAGAAAGGAATAGTTCTTAAGCACTGCTAGTTGTGGGCCAACCCAACCCCACTAACAATACCACTAAGCATATTAGTACCAATTTATGTATGTGGCCAGTGCACAAAGATTCGAGCTTTTAATTTCTTGGTATCTTCTGGAAGTACTGTAGTCTCACTGTCATTGCTCTCTCTAATCTCTAATACTGTTAGAATTTGAGTAAGGAACATATATATATGTAAATATATATATACACACACATACATATATATGCATATATATGTATATATATCCAATTTCTGATGGGCCAGATAGGTAGAAATTCTTGTTTTTTAATATAATTGAAGAGATATAAACCTGTTTAATAATTGTGAATAGTTTAAAAGGGAATACTAAAGGGATCCTGGTGTAGTACAGGATCATGGGGGAAGTAGATATAATATTGGCAATTGGAATTATCTTTCATGAAAAAAAAACTAAAAGTAGAAAGTTTTCCTATTTTGTTTAAAACATTTTAATCCATTAAAATTACAAAGTGTTTTTGTCTTACTTCAGACTTGTTTGTAGAGGCATGGTGACGGGAGGGATGAGGGGGGAGGGATACTGGGGACATTTGTAGTGGAAAATGTACACTGGTGGAGGAATGGGTGTTCGATCATTGTAAGACTGTAACTCAAACATGAACGCTTTGTAAGTGTAGCTCATGGTGATTCCATAAAGAATAACTAAATAAATAAAATGACATCAAAATATTTTTTTAAAAAAAGAGCTGTTCCATTTTGAGATCTCTTGAAGAATAAGCTTTGGAAATGTGCATGAAACACTAGAGAAAATTTATTTCTGGCACATATTAAAATCCAAATAAGTATCTGAATAGGCATTATTTTTAGGATATAGCTTTGCCTTAAAATTTGTACTCATATCCTATACTTCTGTTCTTGAATTTTCTTCTATACAGGATGGCAATGTCAGAATAACCTTGAAAAACTTATCAGTTTGGTTATTTTACAACTAGAATAAAACTCTTGGCTTGATTGTAATATCTGTACTTTATGATGACAATAACATTTTTCTTCTACAGAAAAACATATTCTGCCACTTTATATTAAAAGAGTTTTCAAACCTTGAGCAACAATGAATAGTTCAATTTTGCTTTAGTAATAGTTTATTTTAACTCAGTTTAATTAATATAGGAATATATGCCATGTGTAAATATTTAAATAGCTGTTGTTTAATTCTTTAATTAATAATTAATTAAATCACCAATATTAATCATCACTGTATCACTGTATCACTGTCATCCCATTGTTCATCGATTTACTTGAGTGATTTACTCTGAAAAGAGCCTCCAATCATTGAGAAAAATGAGTAAGGAGAGGCTGCTAAAATCTCAGGTCTGGGACAAATGGAGACATTACTGGTGCCCACTTGAGTTAATATTTATCATATTGTAATAAAACAACTCTCCCTCTTAGTATTGGAGAAGCCTGAGCTGTCATCTTTAGACTAATATTTGTGCTTGTATTAACAGTGTTAATACAGTGTTATTACTGTGGTCACTTTAACAGTATTAGTTAGAAGGTTTTGACATATTCACATTCAGTTTTAAACAGAAATGTACTTTTTTTGATCCAAAGAGTAAAAAATATATACAGTTGATTATTTGATCCAATTAAAGCAAACATTTCCTATTTATAATTATTAAGGGAAAATTAGGTATTATATTCTAATACATAAAGAGACAATCATATTCAAAGCTGTAGAAGCAAAACAATGACAAAGAATTTCAAAGTTTGCTGGCTATGTATTTGTTCTGATGGAAATCTGATGGAAATTCATACCTGTTATATATCAAGAAGAATATGAAATGTTTTACTGCATTTATTTGTGGAAATATGGTCTTTGAGAAAAACTTTCTTATGTAAAAACCATCACAATTTGGGGCTGGAGCGATAGCACAGCAGATAGGGCATTTGCCTTGCATGCCGCTGACCCAAGTTTGATTCCCAGCATCCCATATGGTCCCCTGAGCACCTCCAGGAGTAATTCCTAAATGCAGAGCCAGGAGTAACCTCCTGCATTGCCAGGTGTGACCCCAAAAGTAGCAACAACAACAAAAAGCATCTCAATTCACACAGAACACATTTTCCACTTCTTCCTTGTACTTATGATACACACTGTACCACTTTTTTAATGAGAAACCTAACATGAACTGAAAAAAAAATAAACCCTCTGTTTAAAGTGATTGCAAGCCTTCCCCTCATCTTTTTTAATATTGGACTTAAAGACTGTCCTTGATTTTGTCTCCTTAAAATATGAATAAAATTAACTAAAATGTTTAAAAATAGCTTTAGTTCCAGTCTGTGTGACTTTGAAATTTGAAACCATTTACTATGGAAATTAGGATGCACATAGTCCTTCAGACTTCAGTTGAACTAATATAACAACATGGATCAGAGGTAAACAATCAGATTTTAAAGAAACTTATAAAGGTAAGAAATAGCCTGTCAATATGTTCCTTGATTTATAGTATTAGAATCCCAATATCTGCCTCCACATTCACAATGACTTCTCTAGGTGAGTCTTTATAATTTTCTCTTCCTCTAATAGTACAAGCCAAGGAATTAGAACCTAATCTAGTAGAACTCTATATTTTTAAATTTTGGGGTCACACCTTGGTGGTGCTCAAGGCTTATTCCTGGCTCAGTGCTCAGGGATAACTTTTGGCAGGCTTGAAGAATCGTATGTGGTACAAGGGATTGAACCTGAGTCAGTTGTGTGCAAGGACAGTGCCTTACCCTCTGCACTATCTCTAAGGAGTTCCCCATATTTAGTTGTATATACAATTAACCTATATGCATATATGGCCACATTCTGACATGAATCTTAAATGACAGGAATTTGGAAGGAATTCTTTTCATTATAGTTCGAACTTCCAGATTACTTCTTAAGTTCATGTGTAACATAGAAACATAGTGATTTTTAATAAGAATCAGTTGAATAAATTAATGATATAATGGAAATATTGAAATATCCCCTAGTCCAGACTGAACTGATCAAAAAGGCTTTCACTAAGAAGCAACCCCCAAACTCACATCTTTAGTATTGGGGGAATTATGATAAGCAGAAATGAGACCATGTGAAGAAGAATAGTCTAGACAACATGTCTAGACAGCATGTACAAAGACTTCAACAAACCAAAGAAAACAATAAGGACTACACAATACAGAGAGAGATGGAGACAAAGAGACAGAGACAGCTAATATCTTTAAGGTCTAGTCCTCTAAAGGCAACTTTCAGCCATCCTGGAATTTCAGATGAAAGGAGCTCTAGTCCCCATCTTTTGGCAAGATGATCAGTCCCTTTTGGAATCTAATACAAGCTGTGAATCTTCTCTTTAGAAAAGCAGATATGCTCTCATCTATGTAAAATTGTGAGAATTTGAAAAGTTGGTCTATGGCTTAGGAATATTGGGATAATTCCTATTTGAGACTGATAATTGTTACTCATTAGAACTGCTTTTGCCCGAATCCTTTGATACTAAGAAGGTACTCACTGAAAATAATCTAACTTGTCGCAAATATAAATTGCTACCGATTATCTGAGACCCTGAGTGAAATTTAAGGATTTTAATTTTGGGGATCCTTACCCCAAGCTGTGTGAGGGGATACTCAGACTTCAGTGCTGGGGTCATTCTCTTGGTACTCAGGAAACCATGTTATACCAGAGATCAACATTGGAGCTCCTAGAATGTCTGAAATCCAATAAACTAGCTCTTCAGCAAGAAAATTCAATTATTTTAATAATGCCTTGGTGTGGGTTTGATCTATAGTAGTAAAGTGTAATTGCTCTCAAAATTAATCTCTCTGGATTGCAGTTATGAAGTGCATAATGAGGATGAATTCTAGCCCATGGCATTGTTAGGAGTATTAAAAGAGTTAATACAGGTCAAGTATTTTCCTGCAATGTCTACTTAGAAATATCTGATCATTATACTTATTGGTATCTTAGTAATTCCTTTGAAATATTAAACTTTATACAAATGATCTCTAATCATGGGAACTAAAAACTGGTACCATTTTCCCCACGCTGAGGCAGTGTGTTCTGCAGCTAAAGAGCCTTCCTGTCCTCAGAATGCCTTGAATCTAATTCCAATCCTGCTACACTCTACATCTGACTCTACAGCTTAAGACTAGTCTCTAAATGCATCCATCCCTAGATGACTTCAAACCCTGGGGTTTATTTTTAGAATAGCTTAGTTAGGGGTCAGAAAGATAGTACAGTCGTTGGGGTGCTTGCCTTGCACTCAGCAGACCTGAGTTCAATCTCTGACATCCCTTGTTGTTCTCCAAGTTTATCCAGGAGTTATCCATGAGCAGAGCTTAGAGTAGCCACTGAGCACATCTGGGTGTAACTCCAAAACAAAACAAATAATGGCCTTGGAGTCTAGAGGAGCACCCTTCAGACTCTATATATCTGCAAAGCGGAGCCTGTCCTCCATGCCAGTCCATAGACCAGCAGGTTTTCAACTTCCTTCTCTTACAGAACTGGCAATGGTCCAGGATCTGGTGTTTGAAGACCATTAGTTTAGGGGACATAGTTAATACTAAACTAATTTGTGTCAATAGTTACTGCATCACCTTCCACATACCACTGTATGGCTCCAGCAACTTCGACAGTGCAGGGCAGTGGCATCAGATAACTGTCACTTTCCTGGCTATGATATGCCCGAGGGGCTCACTAACTTCCCATATTCTCCCTTCTGGTTTTTCACTTGTTCTCTCTTGCTTCCTTTTTCTTTCTCATGCTTCTTATTTCCCTCACCTCTACCCTTTCCTAAGATTCAGATCAGAGGCTCATGACCATTAGCTACTTCATATCAATGTCCTTAACCAAGAAACCTCATGCTCTCCTCTCTCTAGTTCCTTCTACACTAAATTTCTGCATCAAATTTCTATGGCCAAGGCAAATCAAATATCAGAGAACTGAATTTTTCTCTTCATTGAAAACAATGAAGAGAAAATTAGAGCTTTGAAGGTCACAGGTATTCACTGGCTCCCTGCCATGTCAGTCCACATTTGCATGCTATATATGTCATCAAATAAATCATATTTATAATTGGATTCTGAATGGGATGTAGTAGCACATGGCAGAAGACAGGACATAGTCAGGCCCTTGGGGAACAATTATGAAAATGTTACTTGTTTACTCCTTTGACCCTAAACAAATGCTACCTAGCAAACCTCTTCAAGGTAAAGAAAAATTTTCAAAGCTGCTGTTTCAGCGAAGCTGAGAGTGATGGATTGAAAAGACAGTTCCAGGGTTGGCTGGGGAAATAGTGTATGAATTTGTTTATCCACTTCCTGATCCTCCTAGCATTGCTGGGTATAGTACAAATGCACTCGAGACCCAGAGCATTTCAGTATGTCCCCACCTGAACAGCACCATATCACTGGGCCCTTACCTTAAGATTTTGGCCCTGTTGACCAAGTATTATTGGGAGTGGCCCCAGAGGTACCTGAGCAGTATTTGCAAGGCCAGCCCCCATGATTTATAATAATAATTTGACATAATTGTTGAGCAGAACCAAATGTGGAAGTCATCACATTCCCCATTTTTGGAGGCACATGCGGCCTCTTGCTACAGATAAAGTCACACCCCAACACTGTCAACACCATCTGATTCTTCTCTATCAAACCGCTTATGTTCATGTTAGCTAAGCTCCAGTGAACTATCAAGCACTTTCTGCTTGCATACTCATGGACAAGGGAGGTGACACAATTATTCTCCCATTGTCAATCCATTTGACAAGGTAGTGATTTTAGAGAATCAGGGCCCTTGTTTCAGCTGAGGATGTAAATATGACACAGATAGGGAATACCCTGGCAGGGAAGTAAAAGCGTATCACCTGCCATGACTGCAGAGCTATTCCATTTGGTAGGTTCCTTAACACTGTTGCTTTAAGTTATTCTATAGTTGCAAAATAACTTATCTGCATTACTCCTGCTTGAAACCCCAAATGGAGTCCCCCTTTAACTGCAGCCCTAAGTCCTTTTGGGGTCTTTTGGGGAGACTTTACTCCTTCCACTCAGTTCCTTGGCTGACACTTAGAATCAAGAATGTGACTGTGGACATAAACCTATGGTATATTAGAAAAGTCATTCTATATGAAATTAGAGAAACAAAAAATGGGCTATTAATACCTTTCTAAACATAAGATTCAATATATGTTCAATGTTCTATAGTCAGTAAGAAAGACACCTGAGAAGTCAGCACAGGTCTGTATAATACAAAACCCAAGACACTGCTCTTTTATCTACTGTCTGAAAACATATTTAACTGTTCTTTGTACTGTCCTGTCACCAACATGTCTAAACCTTTAGTGAAATGTTGGAAAAATAGTACAGAGAGTAGGGCACTTGCCTTGCATGCAGCGGACTCAGGTTCAGTGCCCAACACCATATCCATGAGTGTAGAGCTAAGAGTAAACCCTGAGCACTGCCAGGTGTGCCCCCCCACACACACACACCAGGAAAAAATAACTTTTCTAATCTTAATTTTTAAAGCAAACTTGGAAAATCTCATTAGACTAACCTCAGGGTGCTATATTTGTGGGTGATAGCTACTTTGGAACATGTCAGTCAGCAATCAATGATTAACGTATCTTAGTAAATAGCACAGTAAAATACTAGGAAATACCCATTACTTTTAAGTAATAAAATTGAATTTTCTTGTACTATTCTAAAGGTAAATTAGAAGGAAAATACAAAATTAACACTAAGTTGTTAATACTAAGTTGAAAATGCAAAATTAATAGTGAAGTTGTGCTTCTGTCTATCCACAAAATAGAGAATTTTATGCATAAATACATACATATATATGTGTATATATAGAGAGTGAATAGTATGTGGCAACTAAGTAATAAAGCTGATTGTGTTTTTAATTGTGTTTTAATCAAGCTGAAAGTTTAATTTTGCCCCTATTCTTCATCTCGCAGACTGGAAAATGAACTCAATAAATAATTGAGAACTAATTACTAAAATTTTTACCAGAATTAATCCTCTAGAAGTAGAGTTAGACATAACAAAGTGATCTATGAAAAAATATAGTGAACTAATTAATAAAAGGATTTTGTTATAATTTTATTATTATTAATGTGATACTATTAATTAAAAAGTCTTCATAACAAAATTAATTAATAGGCACATTTAAATCCATCAACTGTAACACCATATAGAAGTTATAACTTAGGAAAGAAAAATATATTATCATATTGCTAAGTACTTAAGGGTAATTTTTCCTTTTATAGTAATATGGCATAAGCTTATGCTGAAACTAATATAATATCTTTGAGTGTTGTTTTAATCATTGTAAGGAATGTTTTCAATTTTTTTCAGAATAAGTCTACAGTTTTCAATACAATTTTCAATATTTGTATATTTGTTTATAAAAGTAGATGTATTTCTCCTCAATAAATCATCTTTTATGAACATGACCTCTGACATAAAGACTTTTTTTGAATAATTTTATATTCATATAATTTCCCAGCAATCTAAATATCATATGCAAAATTGTATTAGGAAATAAGATTTCTTTTTTTTTTTCTTTTTGGTTTTTGGACCACACCCAGTGATGCTCAGGGATTATTCCTGGCTATGTGTTTCGCTTGTATCACTTGTCATCCTGTTGCTCATCGATTTGCTCAAGTGGGTGCCAGTAATGTCTCTATTCGTCCCTGTCTCGTGCTAATGTAGCCCTATGGTGTCTGCTCACTCCAGGAACATGAAGAGCCTCAAACCATTCATTCAGGGTCTTGATGGAGAAGTCTGACCATCTCATAGGTGGGTGGCCAGGCGTGCTTTTTACATCCCCTGGAATCCAATCAGTAATGGCTCTAGTTCAGCAGTCATCTCCAAATCGCATTGTATCCAGCACATGTGATTTTCGACACCTTGGCAAATGAGACAGCGTCCCTGATTCTAGATCTTGGATGCTCTTTAAGGCATTCCATGCCACTCTCTTTCTCCTACACAGTTCGGGTGCCAGGTCATTCAACATGTTGAGTTATCAACCTTGGTAGGAGGTGATACCTTGGTAGGCACGGTGATACCCTTTCACCATGCTTGGTAGGCATGGTGATACCATTTCACCGAAACTCTTCAGTGCCACCCTCAAGAACGTCATGCGACGATTGGAATGGGAAGGAATGGGAGTGAAGATAGACAGTCGGCAACTACACCACCTCCGCTTTGCTGATGCCATCATTCTCATAATGCCAAACATTAGCCAAGTGGCACGCATGCTGGCCGACTTCGACCAAGAGTGTGGAAAGGTTGGACTACAGCTGAATTTCACGAAGACAATATTCATAAGAAACCGACTAGTTCCTGACGTTCCATTTGCTCTCAATGGAATGAACATCTCTGAATGCAGCAGTTGTGTGTACTTAGGCTATGTATTTAATCTCATAAATGTATCCCATAATCTTATTCCAGATTATATGCTTATAGGATGCTGGGGATTGAACCTGGGCAGGCTGAATGCAAAGTAAATGCATTGCCCACTATTATAGCTCTCTGGCCCCAGTAAACACTAGTTCTATCATATAAAATCTGAGTACTTCCATTAATTATTATTAACTTTTACTACTCTTTTTAAAATTTAGTTTAGTTGTCAATTTGCACCATATTTTGAGATGACAGTTATTATTTCTTTCCTCTGGTTTACCAATTGGAAAAAAACTTCAGTTAGACACAAACTGGGATCCAAACCTTGGCACTACAAAAATCGAGCCAAATACTGTGAACAAATACTTAATATCTTTGACTGCATTCCATTTCTCAGTTAAAGTGATAACAATAATACTTATATTTCAAAAAATAGTTGAGAGGATTAATACAACAAAAAATGTATAGCACTTAATAAGTTCTTAACCAAATGTGGTTTCCCTATGTTTTATCCCTCTGGACTTGCCCCTAGATTTTATCTAAAGATACTTGGAAAACTGGGATCTTGTCATCTGTTCTAATTATTCCTATTCTTTTTCACCCTCTGTTGGTCTCTGAATATGAAGTGAATTTTCGTCTTTCTGAGGTTTTTTTTTATCTTTTCAATGATAACATATTAGTTTTCATTAAAACTATATTTTATGTGCCATTTCCCAATAACATATGAAGTTAACATTTTCCATTTCTTTCATTACAAGATTTGTGATCCCTTCATGTCCATATATTCTGCTTAGTCTCCCAGACACTTCTTCAATCTTCTCTTCCAAAGACTTAGTGAGGATTGATAGCTTCTCTGGAGCACGGGGCTGTCCTGGCAGCCTCTGATCATTTGACTATTTTCAGGAAATTGTCTTTTTTGACCAAAGGATTTTTGTACTAAGGTGAAACTGGAAAAAATTATTCCATTCACTTTAGGGGAGGGTCATTTTGATGACATTTTTAACATTTTTTAAAAATGCTTTGGTTATAACAAAAATATAAATGTGTGTTTCTCAAATTCTGCCATTATATAGAAGAATATGAAGCAACAAGTATAAAATTGGCTAGTTTGTTATATACTATGTTGGTAGAAGGCTGAGATTGTCACTACTTAATTATACTTTTCCAATTTCTTCTTTGTCAGCCACTAGTATTGACTTTAAACTTTTGTACATGACATGAGATTTATCAATGGGAATTCTGATTAATATCCTCTATTATTATCAGATCTATCAGTGATCTATATGAGGAGTTGTAAAACCATATCACACAGTTTGTATCTAGCCTGGTACTCATTTTGTAAAGTTTGGTATAAAGGCATCCATGGACATTCACTTAAAGTTCTGTGCTGTAGTGGCAGAGATGAGTAGCTCCCATGAGAATTTACTGACCTAACTGCCCCAAATACTTATCATTTGGACCTTTGTTTAGAGACAAGTTTTTCCATCCCACATCCTCTGTATAGTAATATGAAACATTCTTTGTGTGTATGTTTTGGGGCAATACCCTACAGTAGTCAAGGCTTACTCCTGGTTCTGAACTCAGGGATCACTCCTGGCAGGCTCTGGGGACTATACAGGGTGTCAAAATTGAACCTGGGTTATCTACATGAAAGGCAAGCACCCTACCAACAGTACTGTTGCTCCAGCCTGATTAGAGAACATTTTCTTATGGAATGCTGAAAAACACAGAAAACCCCTTTCTGTTTCTGAAGCCCCTTGTGGAGAGGACTTTTTGAATTTTAAGGCTCTAGGATGTGGTAGTAATGCCAAATATAAATGCTTTAACCAAGTTATTTAAATTCTACAACAATTTCATTCAGTAAGTAAGCAGTAAATATGAGTTTTCCTTTTTCTTCTTCATAAGGAAGATTTATGTTGAAAGTATTCGAATATGAACACTGGTGGATATGAAAAGCCCGTATGTCAGAGATAAATCTTTTAATACTGAATATTAATAAACCAAATAAACCATTATTTGAAGTCCTGTGCTTATTTCTCTTCATTTAATCAGTGTTCAATACTGAGTAGCTTTATAATGGTGTTCTAAATTATTTTAAAGAATTTAGTAAAAAATGCTACCATTTCTTGTACATTGCCTTAATATACATTGTTGCTCTAAAATGTTTGCTATTTTTTTTCTTTTTCTTAATACCTTTTATTATACATTCTTTCCAAGATTTTGTTTTCATTTCTACAGGTATATAAACTTCAAATTTGCAATGCTAGAGTATCTGTCTGTTGTATTCAGATCTTTTTCCTAACTCTATCTTCCTTTTTCTCACAAAGATAAAAACAGATACCTAGATAAATACATGTCACCAAACATTTTTAATATCATCTACTTTTGTCTAGAAATGAGTGCTCCTTAAAAATACAAGAATTGTTGTTTTAATTCAAACATATGTTTATCTACTTTACCATATAAATTTGTATTATAAAATACCTTCTCTGATACATTTGCATTCCACATTTATCTTTTCAGCTTCAAACAGGTGTTTCTTTCATTCAGCATATTGCTAAAATCTAGTTTAAATTTGAAACTTTCAGAAAGTTCTTAAGTATAATGTATAACAGAAAAGAATGTAGAAAATATTTGTTTTAAAACTCTATTTGTTTTTGGTCTCTATAGTAAAAAAAATGATTATGAATGAATAGAGAGGGAATAACCTTATTGCACTTGTTAGGTTAAGGGTGTGGCCACATTCAGGTGGAATACCCCAAAGGAAGGCTAGCCTGGGAATGCACCTGAGCCATTTCTAAATTTTTTGATAAATGCTACTGCAGTTCAAGTGTCAGCATCAATTGGGAAAAATATTTGAAGCAGGGCTTCTTCTGAATCAGTGGCAGATCTGTTCTAGACAGGCATACAGAGTAAATCAGAGTTTTCACATTTCATTGCCTGGAACTAACTCAAACTGTCAGTATGTGGCCAGGTGTAAATAGTGCAGTTAAAATGGTGGATGGCAAACAAGTTGCAGTATTAGACACAGGAAAAGAAATTGAAGATCAAGCTCTTGGGGAAATAGTCAAAGTCAATGTCAGTATTATGATTATAATGCCAAGTGCAATATGAAAATGTTTCCAAATAGTATTTAGGTTGCCTCAATAATAACAACTGCTATTAAAAATCTCGTTTAATTTTTAAGTTCATTTTAGAAAAAGTTTCTATAGTATATAACTCAACAATGCTTTGTTTTTCAGATTATCAATAGTAAATATAATTCATAAAAATTTAAAATAATCTGAATATGTACTAAGCTGGAAGTCCTAATGTCACTAAAATGATTTACTTGGATGCAGTCAACCCTTACATCTCTGCAACTTAGTGCAGGATTGACACTTATGTTCCTTGCTAGAGAAAGGCTTATAAATTCATCTGGAAGCAAAAACACATACATTATTTCACTTTCACCTAAGTGATTATGAATTTTGTCAACTTAAGGAACATATTTTCAACCTCTAATAATACTTAGAATTTATTTATTCAAAGCTTTTCACTCTAGAGATTTAGAAACTGAGATCAAGAAATGTTAAATGACTTACTATGGAAACAGCCTGGTAGCTTCTAAAACACTTGGGTTTTGAATTCAGACAGAAATAGGTTTGCGTCCTAACTCAGCAAATTCAATTCCATTGATGTCTGAACCTTTGTTTCTTTAAACAAACAAACAAAAAAGGATGTAAACTACTTTCTATTTTCTCTCCTTTATCTCATACTGGGAGAACTTTTTTTAAAAAATCTTGGAATCAATGTCCCCTTTATGATTAAGCATTGAACTTTTTATTTGTTCTGAACTATTTATCAAATGATAATCCATAATCAAAAATATTGATTCTTAGATTTTTAGTTCAAAAGCCAAGTAGCAACATTAAATAGTTATTTGAAAATAGATCTACATTGGCAGCTCAGTTTTTTCCCTAGTTATTCAGCTCTACCACTAGCTTTCTCCTTATCTGATAAAGACATTATGAACTGGGGAGGGAAAGAAAGGAAGAAAAAGCAATTCAGCTTAGCAGTTAGTCTGTCTCCTGACAGTCCTGCCTGGTCATGGGCCATTCATTGGCGGAATCTCAGGGTCTCATCCGGGAGGGGGAGGAGAAGGACCGGCTCCTATCTCCTGAGGCCCGGTGAACAAAAGAAATTTTAAATAAATGTAGAGATCAGACAATTAGAGAACTTCTATCCTCTCTGAACTGAAATGTCCACAAACTTTCTGAGGTCTTTCCATCCAAACACTTTAGAACAGGGACAGGTATCAAGGATATTAGGAGAAAGTGAGTGTCACTGAGATCCCTGTCATATGGGCAGTATGCCAAATAAGCATTGGCATTTGACAAAATATCGATGGGAATTTGAGAAACCCTAATCTGCTGGGAGGAGGGGTGGAGCTATCAGTACAACCAATAAAATACAGAAGTCAGAATCAGGAAGCTTCAAAGATATGAAGCAAATTAGGGGTTTAATGCCTCAGGTCAGGAAGAATAGCTGTCATCTCTGTGGACAAGGCTGAGTTGGAAACTGAAGTTGGGAACATTGTTAAAAATAAAAACAATCGGGTGCTGATGACTTTAGATCTCTGTGAAGTCACCCATATAATATTTTCTAATACTTAGTGACATCTGTCAAAGATCCTTCCATACATAGTGATAACTTGCAAAGATCAAGAGAACAAACTTAAATGCAGAGCAAGTTACAGGATCTGGTAAAATACACACTTAAATCACAAAATAGTATGTTATTTGCAATGATTAGAAGATCTAAATCTGAATTAAATGGTTACCTGTAAATAAAGTTATAGTTCTGGAGGTCATACATTCAAAATCAAACTTGTAGATGAAAACAAAGATTTTGGCACTGTTCCTGTCCTTCTGAGAAATGCTACTAAACAATGTGTGCATTGCATGGACATTGGCTTCCTTTGCCATCTTCAAAGGCAGCAATATAATATCTTCAAAACTCTCTCTCTCTCTCTCTCACACACACAGACACACACATATACATACACACAAATATTTTGCCTGACTTTTCCACTTGACAAATACTATTATAATTAGGCTAGATTTACCCAGTTCATCTGGAATAATCTCAGAACTATTCATCTTATTGCACCTGCAAAGTCCCTTTCACCTTTTAGGGAAGCATTCTTGGATTCAGAGTACCAATTTGTGACAATTATTTGCCTACCACATAGGTGTGTGTGTGTGTGAAAGAGAGAACATGAGAGAGAGAGGAAGAGATATAGAGACAGAGACAAAGAGACACAGAAAGAGTGAGTAAGAGTAGTGGTTTCACATTCAATAATTCAGTTTAAATAATCAAGCTCTTGCATTTATCAATAAAAACAAAGACATTCATTCAAAGGGACATGTGCAGACCTAAGTTCGTTGCTGCATTTAGAACAATAGCCAAGATCTGGAAATAATCCATGTGCTTCAAGGTAAATAACTGAATTAAGAAGTTGTGATACACGCACACAGACACACATACACACAGGAATAATATGCAGCTCTATGAAAGAACAGATGCATGCAATATTCAGCAATGTGATGGAACTAGAGAACATTATTCTAAGTGAAGCAGTCAGAAAGAAATGGATAGATATAGAATTATGTCTCTCATATATGTGACCTAAAGTTATACAGCAACGTAGCAACAAAGGGCCAAATGCAATACAGCAAAACTGATCCAAAGAATTGAACTGAGAGGAAGTATTGAAAGGAAGAACATCAGTGTCCTTAAATGAGGGCAGTTGGTACACTAGTGGATGGGCAAGTTGTTAGAATTATGTGCATGGGAAACCACAAATAACAGTACTATAAATCACAGAACCTCAATAAAAAAATAAATAAATAATTAAGTTCCAGTCCTCCAGATTAGTACCTGTAAAACGTATTAAGCCATAGGAATCTTTATTATTTGCTTTTACATAAAGGAAAGCCCGCCTCTCCCCACCGCCCCCCCCACCTTAAATACCGAATTCCTTTGCTTGATAAAATATCAGAGTTAGAATTAAGGTAATAGTTCTAAAAGAATTTTCATCATTAACATTATATTGAAACTTTACTAAAAATGGAAAAAAATCAATATTTATGATCTCAGAAGGGAACGTGCTCAACTCACTTCAGCTTGATCTCTAAGCTCTCTCACTTTCTGATCTCAGTCTATTTTTCTAAACTTTAGAACCCGTCGTTCCTCTTTACTCCTCCAGTTCAGTATTAAGTCCAACTTTATTAACCCTCATCATTCTTCAAAAACACCTTCTCCCTTTTTTTTATTGCCCTTCACTCTCAAGAACTTTTTAAAGCCTTCAAATCTTGGTCATAGAACCATAGGCATTTTAGTATTATTTTAGCATTACAGCAAGTAAGGTTTATCTCTCCCAAGAGTCTTATATCTCTTCTAAAGTGTAAAATATTGCAGATTCAATTGGTCTCTATTTACCCAGTTTACGCAAAGCAGCTTTTATAATTTTCCTTTGTATGCATTTTTTATATCTTACTTATGCATGACATTGTATGTCTCTGTTATTTAGTGATACAGACTTATTCACCATTATATGCCACAAATCAAGGAGAGTAGCAAATAATAAACATTCTCAATAAGTGTTTTTGAATTGCAGTGATTATGGGTGTTCTTCAAAAAGATAAAGTCAATGTATTTTATATGAATAAAATTAATTCTCAAGCAATGGTGTAAATCCTTGTTGGGGGCAGGGACTTGGAAAGATCATTCAGGCTGCCCAGGGACCACTCCCAGTAATTTTCAGCCACTCAGACCAGTGATTCAGTACTTGAGATGTGATGTTGATCAGGCCCTGTGGTGTATGGAATTATCATAATCACCCGTGGTGCCTGAGATAGAAGCTAGGTTGGCCGACTGCCAGGCATGCACTTCACCCCTGTACTGTCTCTGTTCCCTAAATCCACTCTTTTTATATAAACAGTTCCAAATTAAATAAATAAAACACCACTATTGCCCTGATGAGGCTGGAGCAATAGCACAGTGGGTAGGGCATTTGCCTTGCACGTGGCTGACCCAGGTTCAATTCCTTCACCCCTCTCAGAGAGCCCAGCAAACTACCAAGAGTATCTCGCCTGCACATCAGAGCCTGGCAAGCTACCCATGGTGTATTCTGATATGCCAAAAACCGTAACAAATCTCACAATGGAGACATTACTGGTGCCTCCCTGAGCAAATCGATGAGCAATGCGATGGCAGTGATACAGTGATACAGAGATTGCGCTAATGAAATTGTTTATTTCACGATTTAGAAATCAGTTTATATTGCTTCTCAAATCACTATGCTCAGAGACTATCTGGGAAACACAATTTAAAAGAAAAACATGATGTTCATAAATAAGCCAATAAATTTACACCATTATATATCAGAATACACATTAGTTGAATTATGCATCAGAGCCTGTATTGTAATGCATGTATTTAAAAGAGGGAGAAATGCTTTAAACTAGAGAAACACAATAGATATTTGAGATGGGTGAGTTATGGGGTCAACTACTATGGGTTACTGACAATAGGTGCCCACCTATTCACTGAGAAGCGATCTGATTCACTAGAAAGTAGAGGCCCTTCAAACAGCCCAGATCACTACTGGCAATGAACTGGAGAGGAAAGGTCACCTTTTAAAGAGAATAATATGAAAACTTTATGCTAAACTTTATACATTAATTAGCTTCCAGATTCACTGTGTTGAATAGTATTCTAGAGACACATATAAAGCCAGTGATGATGAGTGTCAATGGAAAAACCAGTATTGCATGGGTAGAAGTCAGGGCCAGCTTTTTGTCTGGGGGTTGGGTTGGACTACAAAGACTCACTTACAAAGATGCACTTGAGTGTTAACTTTGGCTCTATGCACTCAATTCCCAATCAAAGGAAATAGAGATTTATTCTAGAAGAATGAACTTCGAGCTCGCTTTACCTCTTCTACAGGAAAGTTGAATAAATGACCACACCCCCACAATGAAGTCTGCATAAAGACACAAAAGGAGGGCATGAAGACTCCCATGTTGTTGAACATGGAGCAGAGCTGGGACAGTGACAGACCAGAGAAGCATAGAAGCTCTCACCCTTCTTACAACTACTGATGTACGCATATCTCCCACTGGCTATTTCTGAACTCTGCTTATAGTAGATTTTCCCCTGTATTTAAAAGTAGAACTTCCTTGTGAAATTTTTTGTGACTTGAAATTATGAAAATGGAAAAGGGAATTACCATTTATTTATATAAAAGATATCGTAAGAGTTTTCAACACCCACCCATCCAAAATAATCTATTAAATCATATCAAATCACATAAAACCAAAAGTAGCACTAACATATAGTAAAACTAGGATGACATGATACATACCCAAACTGTACAAAGTAAAAATAATGTGTAGGCCAGTAATGCACCTGCCTTGTAGGTAGTTGAACCTAGTTCAATCTCTGGCACTGAATATTGTCCTGTCAACGGTGACTGTTGAGCACAGAGTCAAGAGTGAGCTCTGGGCATTTCCAGGTGTGGCCCCAAAACCAAACAGAATGTGTTTACAGCATGGTTTCACTGATCAGAATAGGCAGGAGAAAGTGAACAGATAGACTGATAGATGGTGATGATGGTGGGTTAGGCTGAGGTTTTCGAAGGAGAGGTACTGGGAGGTATAGAAGACTAGGGCATACGAGAAGAAGAGAGTCTTCTATCACATCTCCTTATCTTCTAAATTCATTAAATGGATCAGGTTACCCATGTCCGAAGTTCTCTGCTAATCTATTGCAATGTGGAAAGATATGGTTTGACACTTGTTGTTCCAGGTTAGGGTGATATGGGAAACATGAACTATGACAGTATGCTTGGTTTCTAAACCTTGCACATTTTTCTATCAGGTATTCGTTGAAGGCACTCAAAACATTCTGAAAACAGATCTTAAACCTACATGATCCTTCAAAATTAAAGCCATACTTTTCTGCAGTCATTGCAACACCATCAATTCTAGTAAAAAATCACTAAAATATTGTACTCAGTTCCTGCACAACTTCATTTTCCAGTCCTTTACTATTGCATTTGCTATAGATTCACATCCTTTCCTCTTTTTTTAATTAGTGAATCACCATGAGATACAGTTACAGACTTGTAAGCTTCCGTGCTTGCATTTCAGTCATACAATGGTAGAGTATCCATCCCTCCACCAGTGCTCATTTTCCACCACCAATGTTTCCAGCATCCCTCCCACCATCCCAAACATGTCCCCCTCCTGCACCCAACCTCTGTGGGAGGGCATTACCTTTCGCTCTCTTTCACCTTTTGGGTATTGCACATCCTTTCGTCTTGCACTTGTTTAATTCCTTCTTTATCAGTTCTTGGTGGTAGAATGCCAATAACTCTTCAACATCTTCTTTATCAGCTTCTTCTTGATGTAGTCACACTTAGAGTGGTTCCAGGGAAGAGGTTTGGCAGCATCACTCCTGCTGCCCCTACCCACACCCCTTCCATGTGAGCTTCCTCTGTGATAACTGCTATAAAACATGATGATAGCTGGTCTTGCTTTTTTGACTTCTGTCATTAAATAAAAATCTTCAGATTTGGGGCTGGAGTGATAGCACAGCGGGTAGGGCATTTGTCTTGCATGTGGCTGACCCAGGTTTGATACCCAGCATCTCATATGGTCTCCTGAGTACCGCCAGGAGAAATTCCTGAGCGCAAAGCCAGGAGTAACCCTGTGCATTGCTGGGTGTGACCCAAAAAGCAAAATAAAAAATCTTCAGAATTCTTTCCATTAACCGAAAACAGATACTATTATCATTCTTTTATAAAAGAAAGGCAGCTAAAGTGAACTTTTGAAATGCAGGAGATATCTTTTTAATAAACCAAAGGCTTAGTATGTTTTTCCCACATTTTGTGACCACTGCTAGGTAACTGAATCTAAGAAAAGTATTATGGGAGCCATCAACAATACTTCATTAATCCTATGCATTGGTGATTGTGATTGGAAAGGAAAGAGTGGGTGGATGTTATAACTGAGTGAAATTTATGTGAAAATAAGCTGGTGTCTAAAATTGCTTGATGTGGAAGACACCCTACATATCTTAGTGAGAAGAAATGTGGTCGCCGTTTGTGAGAATAGAGAAAAATACCTGAGATAAGTTTACCTTTCCAGGGACCTAAACAAGATTTCATCCTAAGTGGGGTCTAGGAATCCTGCTTTATGTCTTCCTAAAAAATCTAGCCTTGGTAACTATTTACAGATTTTAAAGTTTTACCTCCAAGTGCAGGCCACATAGCAAGCATCCAACATCTTTTAAAGAAGGAACTGATCATGTTTAAAAATATCTAGATGTATGGATCTGTAACTGCACCCTCACGATGACTCTCTAATTAAAAATAAACTAATAAAATAAAAAAAAATATCTACATGCTGGAATATCAGGTACAAAGCTTGTGTCATATAACCTGGTGATAAATATTAATTGTAGTCTTAATTTCAGAGTGACAAGTTAAATGCCACTTGATATGTTTTCCCTACAGTGCTCACGGGCCCTGGCACCACTGGCTGATTGGTGTGGACCTGACTATTCTGTGCTTGGCCCTATGATGAAGTGCTGCTCGAGGTCAGAAATACCAGGGTCACTGGAGACATTCTAATGATGCTTAAGGGACTGTACATTGAAGCAATCAAATTCTGAGCATCTGACATGCAAGGCAGGCAGCAGTCCTTTGAACTCTCTCTACATCCTTAAATACTAACTTGTGTGTTTTTTTTTTGTTGTTGAAACACACAAGGCACTGTGTGAGTAAAGAAAGTCTCTTAAGTCCTGTGCTATCTCTATAGCACAGGACTAAATTATATTATATAAAATATCCCCAAAGTTATTTTAGCATGTATTCTGATATTTTTTATTTGGCTTTACATAAGATCACTTTTAAATAATACCATGCAACACTACTAAAATAATTATTGTGAATAAGTTATATATTTATATTCCCTTCATTTTCAGATATCCCATTAAGCAAAACCATGATTAATTGGTAATGAGATTAGTTCAATTCATTGACTTGTACAGACATAAATTTAGATGAAATACAATGGCAAAATATTATAAGAGACTTCAATAAGTTAATTGTTATAAGAAATGATGGGTCGGAGAGTTAATTCAGGGATTAAGGCACTTTCATTGCATGTAATCAATCCCAGTTTCAACATCAGCACCACATATGTATGGTCCAGGAGTGATCCTTGAGCATAATGTCAGTGGTAAGCCCTGAGCATCAGTACATGTGAAGAATAAAACAAAATAACAATACAAATAAAATGATGAATGATTAGGATAGGACCTATTGGGGGAGTACAAAGAAATTAGTCACTATTTGTTGAAAAAACAATGCAGTGAGTTGATTTTGTGAACACGAAATTCTTTGTAATAGATACATCTTGATTTACTGAAAATGAGATTCTCAACTTAGAAGTGGAGGAAAAAACTCAACTAGATTCAGTCATGACTTTTTGACAAGAAGAGCTATTAAAAGAAATTTTGTATAATAAGTGTATATATATTTTTCTAATTCCTTGGTACAGAGTTAGAAATGCACTAATACGTAACATTTGACTTTCATGGAAGACATATGTTCAGGTCAATGATTAATTATACTTGGGAACACATTGCTAAACACTTCAATGCTTTTACTTTTTTTAAACAGTTGATATTGAAAAGATTGTGTACATCAATGTTCATTTTTAAACTAATATCCAAGGAAGAATGCTATCTAAAAAGATAAGTATAAGCTATTGATTATTCCCAATGAACTAATGAATTAGGCTAAAAGAGAACAGGAAGACAATAGAATGTATATATTACAGTTAATTGTACTTAGATAAAATGTTGAAAATGCCCAGGGAACTAAAGTTCCCAAATCACAGCTCTTTAATTCCATCTTTTCTACTATAGCTCTGCTGCATGTATTGATTAAGTTAATTATACTCATAAACAAAAATTTAGAGACCTGTTTCATTCATCATAAGGACTGTTGCGTATCTAAAAATTTTAAGGATGAGTATACAGGATCTTAGTCTCAGCTAAGAACATCTCTATCATCCCCACTCCCAACTCTGATCTGTTTTCAAAAGCTCATAGAATATCTAGCATGCTAGAGGAAAAGATATGAAGAGCAAAAAAAGTTTTATGTTTTATTGCTCAAAGTTGTTCACATTATTCACATTCTGTTTATTGAAGAAGAGACCTGACCGATTGCAAACCCCACATTCCATCAATATTTATTCACTTCTTTATTTTGGGATTTGGGAGACACACCTAAAGGTACTCTGGTTCTATGATTAGAGGTCACTCCTAGTAGTGTTCAGGGAACCATTGTGACAATAAAGATTAAATCAGAGTCAGCAGCAGGTAAGGCAAGTGCTTTAACCCCGGTCAGAATTATCTGACCACAATTCACATTAAATTATTAAATTACCAATATGATGTACACAATTTACAAATTCTCATTACACTTAAAAAGTAGCATGAAAATAAAAATAAGTTACCAGATGCACCCCAAGGAAAAGGGGTGGGTGTTGAATCCTTACACCCTGTCAGGAAAAGTAATTAGAACTGAAATCACAGAGAATGGGTGAAGTGCAGCATTTCTTTTTGGTTTTGTTTGTTTGTGGGCTACATGTAGCAGAACTGGTGGGGGAGGGTCACTCCTGGCTCTGTACTGGAAATCTGCCAAGGGGCATAGAACTCTTCAAAAGCATTGTGACTTTTTGATGCTGTTGTCATTGGTATTTTATGTTCTCCAGAGACTGTGGCCAGCACTGCCTGCACCTGAGTTGCTGCTCCTATTCCCCACACCCACCTTCCGCTCACTTGTTTGCCATTGTAAGAA
This sequence comes from Sorex araneus, assembly GCF_027595985.1. Taxonomy (NCBI): domain Eukaryota; kingdom Metazoa; phylum Chordata; class Mammalia; order Eulipotyphla; family Soricidae; genus Sorex; species Sorex araneus. The sequence goes on from NC_073305.1 coordinate 105,628,675, forward strand.
GCATTTCCATTTCATTACCATCCTAATGCATTAATATCTGAACTTCAATAATTGAAAGAGAAGTGGTGCTTTCCTAAAGTACAGGTGCAAAGCAAGGAGGAAAGAAGCAAGACGAAAAGCAAATACAATCCAACATAATCCACAATTTTACTTAGATTTCAATTAACCTTGTCAACCATTGTCCCAAAACATTAAATGCTAGGGATCATTATTACGTTGGCAAAAGAAATTTTGAAAAATGATAAGGGAATGGAAACACATTTCCTGTTAATAGATTGGAAGTGTTAATACTGTTAAAAATCACAATACTACCAAAATCACTAAGCAAATTCAATACAGTTGCAATAAAAATGCCCATTATATTCTTTAAAGACATAGACCAACTTCTGTTGAAATTTATAGAGAGTAATAAAAACCCCTGAATAGTCAAAGCAATACCAAAATGAAAGATGGGAAGATCCATTTTCTTCAACTTTATATTATACTATAAAGCTATAGCAATTAAATAGATTGGGCTAAAAACAGACTCTCAGAACAAATAAAGAGAGTTGAGAGGCCAGAGACAGACTTTGAGTAGATGGTCAACTAATCATTGACAAAGGAACAGAGTATAAAGTGGACAAGAATGCTTCCTCAATGAATTATGCTAAAAAAAACTGGTGAGTACCATGTATTAAATGAATTTAGACCCCAGTTTTACACAATGCACAAAAGCCTATTTGAAATGGATTAAAGGCTTATATCATAAATTATAAACCCATAAACCACCTTCTGCTGGCGCCAGATAATCTCATCAGTCACCATCCAGAACTCACGGCTGCTTCACCTGGAAGAGAGCAAAAAATGAGGCCCCCATAACAGTGCCACTGGACTCTGTACCAGGGGTGTCTCAGAGGGGACAGGTGAGAGCCCTCCCCACCCCAAGAGACCCAGGTCCAGCAGCAGACTTCACTACCCCTCTGCCGCCATGCTCCAGACAGCTTTCCACAGGCTCGGGCTAAGCCTCACGCATGAGTGAACATATTCCTGGACACATCATCATAAAGGGAAATATATATATATACACATATATATGTACATATAAGGGAAATCATATATATGTACATATAAGAGAAATATATATACGTACATATATATGCCTTTCGGAGAGCCCAGCAAGCTACTGAGAGTATCCCGTCCACACGGAAGAGCCTGGTAAGCTTCCCAATGTGTATTCAATATGCAAATACAGTAACAATAACAGATCTCATTCCCCTGACCCTGAAAAGAGCCTCCAATTGTTGGGAAAAACAAGTAAGATGAGGCTGCTAAAATCTCAGGTCTGGGATGAATGGAGACATGACTGGCACCTGCTCGAGTAAATCGATGAATGTGATACAGTAATCATAAATTATATTGAGAAAAGCATAGGAAGAACTCTTCCTGGCATAAAATCTAGAGTTATTTCCATTGAATCAATACTATTGGCCAATTGAACAATAGTCAAACAAATGTACTGCATCAAATTAAGAAACTTCTATACTGCAAAAGAAGTAATAACTAGGGACCAGAGAGATAGAACTGTAGGTAGTGCCTTGTACATAGCTGACTCAAGTTCGATTCCTGCCACTCTATGTGGTCCCACTAGCACACTGGGAGTGATTGCTGAGCACAAACCAGAAGTAAGCCATGAGCACAGCCGTGTGTGGCCCAAAAGACTAAATGAATAAATAAATGAATGAATGAATAAATAAATAAAATATTGCTTTATTTCCCACTTTATCCTTATATCAAGTTCACAGAAAATAACCAATACAAATTATTTCTCTCCAAAGTCTTGGATGCTATCTTCTCTCTTCACCAGTCCACCACAATCTACTCTTTTCCTTTTCAATATCCTCTACTCCTCTCCTACCTTCAACTCTCACCTCTTTTTCTCCTTTTCTCCTTTCTACTGCAATCTCACCTCTGTTCTTCACTTTTCTCCTTTCCTCTCTTATCTTTCTCTTTTCTATGGTCCTTTTACCTCCTCACCTCCCCTTCACTCCTCTCCTATACCATCTTTCTACTTCCCATCTTCCCCACTCCTTTCATCTCTTCTTTGTATTCTATTCCTTTCCCTTTCCCTCCTTCAGCCCACAAAGACTTCCATCTCTACCTCTTCAACAAAACTCCTATTGTCAGAATCACTAATGCCTCTTGGTTTTCAAATAATTTAGTCAGCTTCAATAATAATTTTATTGGGTTATCAGTAACACTATACACAATGCTTCCCTTTTTGAACATTCCATTCACTTGATTCTAGGATGGCATGTTCTCTGATTATATTTCTAAAGATTGCATCTTCTCAGCATCATTTACTGTTTTATTTTCCCACAATTTAAAAAATATAAATATTTGAAGAAAACTGGGCTCAGTCTATGAGAAGTCCTTTCTTTTCTGTCTTATCTTATTGATTTTACCTAGTCTCCCATCTATAAACATATACAATCAAAAGTTCAAATATTTACCTACAGTGTGGACCTCCTTTATGAACTCTAGATTTAAACCTATCCACTCTTTATTTCTCTGAAATTCTCAATAAATATCTCAACTTCAACATACTCAAAACTAAACTTATAATCTTCTCAAATATTAGCTCATCCCACCTCAATCAATAGCAACTCATTTCTTTAGTTGCTTAACTCAGAAAATTCAAACCATGATGAACTCCTGTGTTTCTCTTCTGAACCTTATCAACGCTATCAGGTTATTCTACTGATGTTGGAAACAGATGTAGAATTTTACCACTTTCCAACTCTGTGATCATCATCTTCACCCATCCCTCTGTAAATCAATGAGTTTATTGCTATGGTCTTTTAACTGAGTATCTTTTCTATTTTGACCACCTTACAGTAGTCCTTTTTCCTTTATATATGTGGGATCATATTGCTACACCAATTAAACCATTACAATGACCTCACTGAAAATAACACTTAAATTCAGTTTTGAAAATGGTCTATTTGACGGTTTGATTCCTCATTGCCTTGTTATCTAATCGTTGACCTTTGTTTTTTAAAAAAGACATGAAATGGTTGAGATTTTCCTATCAGTTAAGAGTCAATTCAGAGTGTGTGACATAAAATCACCACATGAACTATGGTGATTTGTAAAAAAAATTCACTTTTTGTATATAACAAGGAAATTAGAAGCATATTTTCTAGGCCTGGTATGATTGTTGAAGGACCAAAACATAATATACATAATAATTTGACAACTGATAATTAATATTTGAAAAATTAATAACTTAAATGTGAATTGTGGTCATATAGATAGTACGGGGTAAAGGTACTTGCCTTAGCTGTGGCTGATCTTTATTTAACCTGCAGTGCCATATGTGATCCTCTGAACACTACCTAGAGTGGCCTGTAATCATAAAACCAGAGCACCTTCAGATGTGTCTTCCAAGCCCCTATAAAAATACCTTACTTTCATGAAAGTAAAATATAAAAAAAAGCATAAGTCTATTCATTACTAACTAACACAAATTTTATTTTAGCTAATATAAAAGTGAATAAAGGGGCTGGAGCGTTAGCACAGTGGGTGGGGTGTTTTCCTTGCACGTGGCAGACCGGGTTTGATTCCCTGCATCATATATGGTCCCCTGAGCACTGTCAGGGATAATTCCTGAGTGCAAAGTCAGGAATAATCCCTGTGCATGGTTGGATGTGACCCAAAAAGCAAAAAAAAAAAAAAAAAAGTGAATAAAGTTTGGTTTTCTTCTTAATTTGTCTCTTCCTTCTGACCTACTAAGATTTTGAGATCTTGAGTATTTATTTTGTCAGCCATTATGCTCTTCCATTTACTAAGGTTGGTATCACCAATGAATATATTAAATGTCCTTCAAATTCTTCAGTTGTATTACTAATGGAAATCATTAAGCAGTGAGCTTAAAAAGAACCCTAGGGCAGTTTATTAAAGACCAATCTATGGCATTATTTTACTGGTACAATCATTACACCAAGAATCAAAGCAGTTGTATACAATTATTATACATTTCTCAGTTCTAAGTCACCATAAGAAATCTTGTCAATTATATAGTTAAATTTTTGGCACAATTTCCTTACCAACTCTAAACGCTGAGCTAATGTCTCTCTCCCGCCTCATAATATTTTTCCTTCTTGTTTCCTCAATCTCCATCATCTCTGCTTTGAGTCAGGAAATGGGCTTACTTTTATCACAGAAACAATTAACTATTGCTTTAACAAGGAAAATAGCTCAAACCCTGCATGTGAATGGAAAAACAATTTTGTTTCCAAACCTTCCATTTGCAGTAATATTTGCTCTCGAAAATTTTCTGCTGCCAGACTTGCTGTTTCACAGGCTCATGAAAGACTTAGCCAGCTTAGCCATCACACCGGCTCCTGTGTGATGAACGACATATGAACTCCCATGAGATTACCATATGATGATGGTCGCTGAATCAGAAACTCTGACCTTCTTTCTTTCAAGCTTTAGTCTCACATCACTAAATGCCTAGTAAATTCTCTCGCTGGCTGTCTTTTAGGTTCAAGGAATTCTTACACCACAGTCCACTCTCCTCTCTACCCACCCACTATACTTCCCTATGTTTTTGGCACCACAAATCTTCAGTGTTCCCCATTCAGTCCAGAGTATACAAGTATTTCATAGGTGCTAGATGTTTCAGGAACTTGCCAAGAAGTTCCATATATACAAATTTCAGGGCATTTGGCTTAGAAGGTTTTTTTTTTAATTTCATATATTATATTTATTTATTTTTAATTTACATAACCATGATTTACAATGTTATTGATAGATAAGTCTTAGGCATACAATATACAAACACTAATCCCACCATCAATATCAACTTCCCTCTGCCAGTGTTTCTATGCTGTTCCCTCCCTCATCCCCACCTTAACAGGAACCCCGAAGACAACAACAAATTCATTCAAAAAACATATGAACACCATTATTCATTGCAGCACTTAAAAGTACAGTAACTAAGATACAGAATCAACCTTGGTGTCCAATGACAGGTGAATATATTGTAAAAGATGTGGTAGGATACACGGTGGCAGTAGTCTTTCATAAGCAAATAGAGTCTATGTTGTTTCTCTTAGAAAAATTCCTGCCTAGGGCTGAAGCTCTCACATACTGGAAATGTTCTGTCTGGGTTTGAATCCGTACTTCCACTTACATACAGTGTAAAATTTTAACTACTAATCTCCCCTAATTATATGTGAATTGATATATTTTTCTTAATATATAAAAAATAGATAATTAATGTTTCATATATAATGAAACTCATTAAAATTTTGTGTACTTTTTTCGGGTTCTTTCAAGAAGGTTTTAATAACAAAATATCATCATAAGTGTAAATCAAGATTTCAAAGTGAGGATGTGGGGGATGTTTTTACATAGAGAGGCATTTTACATGGTTGTCTATAATCAATAAAGTAACATTATATGGAAATCATTTATAAATATGCAAGTATAAATCACAAAAAACAAGTTACACTGTTGGTGTTCAACTTTTGTGTTCATAGTATATTATGTTTAGTGGAATATATATATATATATATATACCTTTGATTTGATAAAATAGAATTACCTAGACCATTTTTCCATAGCAATTTATACAATAGACTATGGACTCTTTAATTATTTTTCTATCATTTAAAATTTTATCATTTAAAAATTTTTTTTAATTCTTAATTAATTTATTTTTTAATTAGTGAATCACCATGAGGGTACAGTTACAGATTTATACATTTTCGTGCTCATGTTTCCCTCATACAATGTTCGGGAACCCATTTCTTCACCAGTGCCCATTCTCCACCACCAATGAACCCAGTATCTCTCCCACCCCCCAATCCCATCTCCCCCCACCCCCCTGCCTCTGTGGCAGGGTATTCCCTTTTGTTCTCTCTCTCCAATTGGGTGTTGTGGTTTGCAATAGGGGTGTTGAGTGGCCATTGTGTTCAGTCTCTATTCTACTTTCAGCACGCATCACCCTTCCCGCGTGTGCACTCCAACCATATTTTACTTGGTGTTCCCTTCTCTATCTGAGCTGCCTTTTACCCAGAATGTAAGGACAGCTTCCATTGGCTTAGAAGTTTAAAAAATTATTTTAAACAAAATAATATTAACAGTGCCCTACATAAATTAAAGAAATATAAGCATACAGGTGTGCAGGAGAGGAATAACCAAAGTATTATCCATTAAAGTTTGTGTAACCTGCATTGTTTTGTAAATTATTCCAAGACAACTTAGCAAACAAAAAATATTATACAGGAAATAAAGATAATTTCCTGGAAGCCCAAATCATTGCCTGTGTGTTTGGATACCATTATGGCACAAGAGATATCTTGGGGATGTTTTTAATCAAGGTGAAGGAGGAGCTAAAATAATCAAATTTTTGAACAGCTTGATAATCATACTTAATATAATAAATATATTGAAAAATGTATGTTGGGGCTGGAGCGATAGCACAGCGGGTAGGGCGTTTGCCTTGCACGCGGCCGACCCCGGTTCTAATCCCAGCATCCCATATGGTCCCCTGAGCACCGTCAGGGGTAATTCCTGAGTGAAGAGCCAGGAGTAACCCCTGTGTATCGCCGGGTGTGACCCAAAAACCAAAAAAATAAAGAAAAAAAGGAAAATGTATAGCTTTTACATAGGTGATTTAATTATCCCACAAAACTTAATCTCTATCTTTGACTCAGTATTGAATTGGGTTCATATCATGTCACATCTGCTATTCACTTATGTTTATCCTTAGCTTAATGTTTTATATTTGTGGATATTAATTATATGACCACTCTCTATCATATACAATCATAAGATCATCACTGTATCACTATATCACTGTCATCCCGTTGTTCATCGATTTGCTTGAGAGGGCACCAGTAACGTCTTCATTCATCCTAGCTCTGAGATTTTAGCAGCCCCTCTATACTCGTCCTTCCCAACGGTGCTGCATTGGAGGCTCTTCTAGGGCCAGGGTATGAGACCCATCATTGTTACTGTTTTTGGCATATTCAATATGCCACGGGGGACTTTCCAGGCTCTGCCGTGTGGGCAGGATAGTCTTGGTAGCTTGCTGGGTTCTTCGAGAGGGATATCTAGACAATAAGAGGTCATATAGCCATAGATGCATAAGATTATAATTGTCTAAAAATGATCCATTAAGTCACATGAACCTGCAAGCTATTATACAATCTGCTATATTGTAAAGTATTTGCATAACTGCAAGGCGTAAAGAAGTAGGACTAAGAGAAAGAGTATAAAGTATGAGTAACATGTAATTTAAAGTCAATCTAGAAATTTAAGTTTGATTATATCTATTGAAATATTTTCCCCTTTTTTTCTGGGGTTGATTTTCAGGCCACACCTGAAGGTGCTCAGAGCTTATTCTGGCTCTATGCTCAGGAACCATTCCATATGAGATTTGGTAACCACATGTGGTGCTGGGAATCTAACCCATGTAGTCTACAAGCAAGGAAAAGCCTTGCCTGCTGTACTATCCTTCAATATCCACAGAACTTTCAATTAAAACTGAACTTCAAGAGGCAACATATCTTTAAGAGGTGAAGTATCTGTCTATCTCTAAACTGCTAGAGCAAACACTAGTGCAAACATGAACCCAAACAACAATGATTTAACTTCAAAATGTTACTCTCAAATAGGCAGGCATGGGTGTGGAAGGAAATTTGACACTAGTGGTGGTATTAGAGTTGGAACAACTATGTACACCATGGCCCTTCAATAAAAAAATAAAAGAAAAGCAAACTGAGAAATAAAGAAAATCCTTAAATTATAACAGCAGCTGATAAATTTATTCTTAAACCCTTATTTCATAATAAACTTCTAAAATTAGAAATTGGCTTAAAAATAAAATAAATCTTTTGCAAAAAAACGTGAACTGACCTTAGTTCCATACTCTTATGAAAGTCTCTTTTGAAAAGAAGCACAATATTTTTTCAGAAAAGAAGTGGTATGGAATATTTTTCCCCTGGAGTCTCATCTGCAAGTGACAGTTAAAGCCAAATTAGTCCTCTGCTGATCTGATTTGCTTCCCTCTTTGGAGCTGTCTTCCCCTAGTCTATTGCTTGTTACTGAAGAAAATCTCTTAGTATTACTTTATATGATCCTCCTGAAATTTCAGGTTATATTTGGAGGATTGGGAGGTGGGGAGTTCCATGAAATTAAACTGACATGTAGTGCTATCCTTATCAAAATAAAATATTTCATTCAAGTCTCTCATAACCTGCATTGTTTCCTCAGAGATCTCTCTCCCAATTTCAAGAATATTTTTAGAAATTCAAACTGAAGCTCCTAGTGTCACAATATCCTGCTAATTAGAGGGAATTTGCTAATTATGTATGTTATTATCATTACTGTTGTCCGTCTTTCCCAAACTTATGTTCCTTCTTCCTGATGATGCCCATCACCAACGTATTACTTATGCATCATCCCCAAGTTTATGCTGAGTGTTTTGAAGTATTTCATAACAGAGTATTTCATGAAGAGAATTATTAACAAGTCATTTGCTTCTATCTAAAAGAAACATATCCTATTAAGTAACTTTAATGTGGTTATTTTTGTTAAGTATTTTGAATAAATTTCAAACCTGTATATACCCTTTAGCTTGATTTTAAATTTTCAGAAAACTCATCCACATAGGTCACAGTGCTAAGCTCCATTATTACTGTTTTATAAAGTTAACCATTACTCTTTTTATCCCCAGAAAAAAATTTCCATGTAAGTTCACCAGTAGCTCTGATTGACTCTTTAATCTCATGAACAGAAGAAACAGAGCAGTATTGGATGGCTGTTGAAAGATGAAGTTACAACCAGAGAAGCAGAGCATAGAGGAGATAGAGGAGTCCTCACATTTAATTAGCACAGCCCATGGAACTACAACCTGGACTTAGGAGGAAAAAAGCTACTGCAATTATCAGCACCCTGATCTTAAAATGATTATATTTGTGGAGCAGCACTGAAGCAAAAGTGAAGAGCCAAGATGTGAAAGTGAAGATAGAGTTGAAACCTTCTGAAAAGCTGATCTATGTACCAAGACTCCTTCTGAACAACTATGGCCTTCTTTACTACATATACTAAGGTTGTCTTCATCCAATCTAAATGTCTGATATATTGCTGTTCAATATCTTAAAGACTTCAAGAAAAATATCTCCTTTCCAAAGTTTCTATGCTATCTAACACAGAACTGACATATGATAAGGATCCTCTACAGGCCAAACCAGTGTTTATGCTGAAAGAAAAAGTAGACATAAAACACCAAACCTGATCTACATGCAAGAAGATTTAAATCTGAGGACAGCTTCAAAGACTCAAGCCAATAAAAGTAAAAAGTCATTACTGTTTCCAAGCTCATGTGCATTGGCTATACTTGTCATACTTTGTGGTGCATTAGAGTTGGTCTGGTCGAGGACAAAGAAGGCTTCTCTAGGGAATATACCATTAAAATCAGGGTCAAGATAGGGAAGAGAAAAAAAGCAAAGACCCCACATATTGTGAAGGCTGGATCACTGTGACCAACTGAAAGAAATCTAATCTGGGTCATAGAGATAGTACAGTTTAAGACAATTGCCTTGCGAGCAGCTGACCCGGGCTTAATCCCAGGCATCCCTGAGCCCTTCCAGGAGTGATCTCTGAGCACAGAGACAGTGATCTCTGAGCACAGGATTAAACCCTGAGCATATCCAGATGCAGCATATATGTATATTTGACGATAGAGCAAGTACTGAGACTGGAAGGAATCCAGAATCTGGGAAGAGCTTCAGAGGTCTTTTCAGAACTTCAGAAGTCTTTTCAGGGGTTTCCTCTTCCCCTAAAATGAATAGAAACCATAAAATGGTAAAGAAGCCATGAATTTCAGGCCCCAAATTCAGTTGTAAAAAACAAATTGATTTCTAAACTTTTAGCATTCCATCTTAATTTCTATTTTAAGCCTAGTCTATCAGATGGTAGATTTTTCAGCAGTGTATAGTCACATTAAATTGATTAGTTCAGGGTTCCTCAGGATATCCCAGGTTTCTTTATGCCCACATTTTAGGGCTCTTTGGTTTACAAACAAATCTATGAAAATAGATGCTGGTCTATCTTTATTCACCATTAACACACACAGGCCATTGCCACTGGTGTTTTAGGTTGGAAGAATTAATTTGTGCATATGCCAAATTATCCAAAAGAATGTGGTCAAAGAGGAACATAACAAAATGTGAAAATATTATTCTATCACAAATGATTTTTAAAGGTAGATAGAAATGTAATCAGATTTTTTTTACAAATCTGGATGCTCTGTCAGTAGTGGAGAGATACAAGCCTAGATACAAAGAGACATAAAAACTATAATAAATTTGTAGATGTTGCTAGAGTGATAAGAATAGAGTTCATAAGAACATGAGTTTATAGGGTATAAGTTTATAATATGAGTTTATATGAGTTTATAAGAACATGAGTTTATAGGATAATTGTAGATGAATGTGACCTATTTTATTGATATTTATTAGGTAGATGAATAAAACTTGTGCAAAATGATATGCAGCATTTATATTTTCTGAGCTAGAGGAAACTCATGAAAGATCTATAGAAATATTGAATATTGACATGTTGAGCTTCAGATATCTTTGAGACATTCAATAAGATATTGAGTAGCTGGCCTAATATGATGGAGGAATGTGAAGAGAAGTTTGAGCTGGAAACAAACAGCAGACAGACCTCTGCATATTTATACTATTTAAAACTGTGCATGTGCTGATAATATTGGGCAAGTCTATGGTAAGGAGTTAATGTAGATCTGAGTTCCATCTCTTGTTTACAATGGTAAATATTTCATTTTTGACTGATTCAAAGAAAAGTGAGCACATATGACTCACCAAATACCTTCCTTGGTATTAAATATTAGTCAGTGGTTCATTACAGAACCTGGAAAACATCTGACTTGAATGGGTAAGTTTTCTCTTCATCCAGAACTTCATTTCTGTGCTAATCATGATCTGTTCTCCTTTGACTCACATTTTGAGTTCTTTAATCCCAGAGTAATTGACACTTATTGTCAATAATTGAATCATCCAAACATGTTTTCAGTTTTTTATCCTTGTATAGGAAGGCTCTATGCAGTCTGTCAACAGTCACCAAGATTCCCACATTAGAGGAATCAAAATTGTTACCCTCACTATATAAGATGGAGAAACTAAGCCTGGTAGAGTAAAGCAATTTACTAATTATTTAACGATACCAAAAAATAAACTTATTTAGTTGTAAGTAGTAATTAACAGACTTCAAATTTCTATCCCCAAAGACAAAAATTTATCTATTAAACCTAGAAAAAAAATCTATGCACACTTTTCAAAATGAATATACCTCATTTCTCTATGAATAAATATGTTCCACATTCCAGAATTTCTGAAATATCAGGAATTAAGGACTTTCAAATGTATATAATCATCATTTAATAATCAAATAATAACATTAAGAAAATAAAAACATAGAGCTACACAGTGGGTTAAGAGCCCAGAAGATTTCCTTTCAGCTCCTTGTTGAACAAATTGTAAAAACTGGTCACCTCAATTAAATATGCTAAATATCACTTTTAAATGATGAAAGAGTTATTAGCTAAAATTAAGAAACAACTGTATTAATAGGTTGCAGTCCAAATTATATTGATTTGCTTCCATAAGCTTAAATACAAAGTATACTGACATTTAATTAATGTTGAGCTTAGGAATGAAATGGGAAGTCACATGCCCTTACATTTCTGTCACTTAACAAAATTTATTTACAGAGAATTTTTGAAGTAATGCTAAGAACCAAGAGAGTTAGGACATGGTCAGTAAAACTCCCAAATAAAAGAGAATGTATAAAGGTGACCAAAAGCCCAGAGTCATGTGTATTCTGTAAAAGTGGGAAGGGAAGAAAAGGGGATGGGAGTTAAGAAAGTTGGTGACCTCAAAAAGAAGTGACATTCAAAAGGTACTGTGAAAAGTTGTTTAATTGCAATACAAATGGAAACTGCTTAAAGGAGAGGAAAGACAGGAGAAAAGAATAGCTACATGATATCTGTGAACCAATTAAGAAAAACAAATAAATTAAAACTCAGCCCCTATTGAAATAGACATGAGTTTGAATCAGTTACTAGGTGTTAAATTAGCAGTTGGTGGAGCAGATTTGACTTCTTAACACTAATACTAAAAGATTTAGTACAGGCAAAGGCAAATCTCATGACTACAATATTTTATTCATATACCAACAAAATTAGTTTTTCTCTCTTAACAGAATTCATATGCTTTCTAACACATTTAGGTGCTTAATAATTCAAAGTGTTGACATCCACAAAAACCTTTATCAGGCAGCTGAAGAACGAGATGAACCATAGACAGAACCTCAAGGCAAATAAATCCTTCCCCTGGCAGCCCATTCCCCCAACACGCCCACATGCAGAGTGATCTATCCAGAATATAAAGGCAGTGAAATTTCACAAACTTACTCATCTACAGCAAATTTGGTCTCTGCCACTTAAATGTATTACAGCTCCTCTCCAGCTGTAACATATAAAAGGGGAGAGGAGCTCCCTTTTATCTAAAATGAAAAAGGACTAAGAATATTGTAGATAATGGAAATTTTAGACATTCAGAAGTAAGCAAAAGATAGTTTCAATCAATTCATTGAATGAACTCGGATTTGGTATAAAAGATGCTATACAAAGCTGTTCCATCTAAAGAAAATAATAAGTCTTCTCATCAGAAAAAAGAAGTTGGTAACTGTTATGCATGTACTCTCCTGATAATATTTATTTCCTTTTCTACGTACAGCTTGAATAGTGGGACGTGGGTAGTACAGGCTCTACTAGGCCTAATATTTTTCTTTTTCTTTGAATTTAGCTTAACATGAGCAGCTCCCAGTTGTTATGGCTCCCTGGATTGTGTAATTTAAGTGAAAAACACTAAAATAAGGACTTCTTAAAAGTAGACTGCAGTCATATCTATCTAATCATGCCTTTGCTCGTGCTACTCACAGCTTAAATAGGACACTTAGCAAGAAAGTTTAGTACATAATTATAGTGCTATAAAAGATTTTTCCCTTTTTTTGTAAACTAGCATCTTCATCTGATACATTTCAACATTCAGCTACACAACCTGACTGCTACTGGATATTCAGCTATACTTTGAAAAATCAGAAATAAATATTAAATTTTAGAATACACTATATTTTATTTTGTTTTATTTCACTTTGTTTTGTTGGGACCTCCCAAGCATTTTTTCAAGTGACTTTGGAATTTCTCCTGGCAATTCTCAGCCCACTTTGTCACTAGAGAAACCATGTGGTATCCAGGTAGAACCAGGGTCCTCCCACATGCAAGACATGTGCTGTGATCCCTGTACTGAGTCCACTATATCATGTTTCTTCATGTCTAAAGTAAATATACACAGTTGTTAAAGACTCTAAAATTAGTTTACAAAATAAAATTTTCATAACTAATTTATGAACATTGATAACACAAATTGCATCACTATACTGAATTTAATGCAAATCAACTAAAAGTATGTTATTGTCTGATAAAAATAAGAAATGTTGGGCCAGGTAAACAGTAAAGTGGGTAGAGCACTTGCCACGCATGTACCCAACCTGGGTTTAATCCCCTGTGCCACATATGGTCCCCTGAGCCCCATCAGAGTTGATGGGCACGGAGCACGTTCCCTGAGCACGGAGACAGGCGTAATCCCCAAGTAATCCCAAAGAGCAAGGTGGGGCCCAAAAAACTGAAAACAGGGGGAAAAGAAGTGAAATATTAACCTTATTTACAAATTCACAAATGGCTCTTTGGTCCAAAACTACAGCCCAATATATCCTCCTCTACTCCTGGAAACCACTAGGAAGTAACTCATCATAGCATTTATATGTATACTTACGATCTGAACTGTATGAGCCCTCCTTGTGGGGCTGTTCCCTCCGGGGAACAGATCTATTATTGTCTTCACTTCAATGTTGCCTTTTATTGTTGTTTAATCTTTTAAAACCCATCTTATCTGAAGTTTTAGCCCATCAAAGTTGCCTTCATTGTATCACTAACTACTATATCATTTATACCCTGTGCAAAGCACAACAATAGAATTCTTTGTAGTCTTCTTTAATCTTTTTATTTCTCTATACAAATATTTTAGATTGGATTATTTTAATGGAAACAAAAAACTGTTGCAAAAGTAATTCTGGAATGTGTTTACCTCTAATGTGAATTCATAGGATTTGAGTTGCATATACCTTGGTATCTCCTGGCCAATGGCTCACAGATAATAATAATATTCATGGAATCAAAGGAGCTATCACTTTTTTGAAAAACATATTTCAATATAAAATGTCACATTATAAAGATGAGATGCCATAGCAAGAATAAAAATGATATTATATAGAGAAAAACTTAACTGTCATAATAAAAATTATCTAAGTAAGTTTTAAATAAAAATGAAAATAACAATTCTTTGAGATTGAATCAATAGATCCAAAAGTTCATATGCTTCAAATACAAAAAAGTAATAGTTTAAATATTTTTATTTATAGAAGTGTGTTCAAAAGTACCTGTACTATTATATATAAATTCTTTCTATTGAATGAAATTATCAATATACTAATAAATAGTATTATTTACTAATAGTCTAGAGAGGCAAAAAGTTTTCTTCCTTGCCTCAATATATGGAATAAAACTGATTACTCAAAACATTCTTTACCTTAGGTAGATTCCCAATTCTTTTTGTTGACAAGATAACAGTCGACATTTAAAGCAGTATTCTTATGTCATAGATTTTTAGTTTCCAAGTATCAAATACTATAGTCTGGCTCCTGTATCTATTAACTTGAAAGCATTGTTACTGGTTAAATGCATTAGTTTATATAGCACAGAATATTTTTTTTATTGTGTTAGAAAAAACTGAATTTTTGTTGGATTTTAGCTTGTAATTTTGGATCCATCTAAAATCTTCACATCATTAGAAAGTTTTTTCTAATGAAAGCAGTTCTTATCCAGTCTCCTTCAATCCTTTCTTTTTAGACAGAAAATTCTAAGCAAATCGTCATTTCTTTCCTCTCATACAATTTTCTCTAGCATTTACTGATTTGTGCAAACCCTGTTCTCTCAAACCCACTTGTTATCTTACAGTCATATATATACTCAGTAGCTTACACTCACAATCATCCACAAGTTTAAACCAAGATAAAATGTATCTAACCCAAAATAAGTATACATCTGGCTTTTCTTCCCTCAACTATAGATCAGATTCCACATTTTTCAGCAGTTGTTTATTTTCGGTCTTAGTCAAACTATAATTATAATTTCTACTATAAAATTTAACTCAGTATCTATAAATTTATTAGAAACCAAAGGAAAATGGATGTAATTGTCTTCTCAGAACACAACTATTTGAGAGCAGTTTAAAAAGAAAGTAAATTATACTTAATAGTTATGTTAACACATGATAAAGTCCCTAGCTTGCAATTTACAATCAAAGCAGTTGGTGGCACCTTTGAAACAATTTTTTGGTTTTGACAGAATCTATGCCACTGTAAATTGTTAAACAATTATACTAATATACATAATGTACTTTGATACTTAAGTGTATGTGAAATATGCCTAGTGAGAAGGTTTAGATATCTTTTTTTAAAATTTTATGTTCAGCTAATTCTGTGAAAGGGGAAAAAAGTAATAGAAACTTCGTCCCTCAAAGAATATTAACTATCCAGATATTCACGGAAGAGTTTGAGTTCACAAAGGGCTTACACCTGACACTGTGTTCAGCTACCACTCTTGACAGTGTTCACGTTCAGGAGAATATATGTGTTGCAGTGGCGGAAGTGAGGACAGATGCTTGCAAGACAAGTGCCTTATCCCTTGTACTATCTCTTCAGGCTTATTTAGATATCTTTAGAAGTGTTTTAACCTGATGAGAGTTTGACTTTCTCTGAAAAACAAACCAGAAGTTCCTTGGAAAGACTTTCTTACCCAAACATGAGATCAGATTCATGAATACAGCAATATGGGAAGGGATGAGACTTATTAATAGCTTCTGAAATGTCCTCAACCTTCTCAGACCCTCTTTTCCATTAAATTGTTATTTGGCTGAAATTTCCTGCCAAAGAAAGCATCTTTTGGATTAAAAGCTTGTAAAGTTGGTGTAATCCTTTTAAAGGGCAAGTGCCCTTGAGATACACTGAAATTTATTCACTCCTCCAAGGAAAGATTAGGTAGAATAAAATCAGTGATTACATAAAAAGAAACATTGTGTAAGGTTTGATAATTTCAGTTGGGACAGATGATGGGCAGCTAATCTCACCTTTTCTCTAAATTTTAAACAAATTAAGACTAGGTTTATCCAGAAAAAGAAGAGACATCATTAAATTGGATTGAGAGCACAGTTTTGACCAATAGCTACAAGTAACTGGGAATACTTTACTATAAAGTTTTACCTACCCACTCCTCAACTACTCTGGGATTTAAAAGAAGCAGTGAAAAGAATGCATTGCTGTAGACATTGCAAATCCAAGAAATAGATAAAGCTGGATGCTACTTAGTGGAAATCAGAGATTTTTAATCAGCAATATCTTATTGCAGTTGGGAAAAGATTCAGATTGAACTGAAATTAATTTTGATCTGTTAGAGGGGAAATGATGTAGAAGGGAGGGGAAATGGTATGATTTTGACAGATCAGGAAGGTGAAAAACTACTAAGTCATGGTAAATGTCAATTAAATGGTCGACTGGGCTTTTGGCTGAAGATTATAAAAGTTAGGTCTTAATCCTCACTAAGAAACCAGTAAAGCCAGAGGTGCTGTCCTAAATGATTACATTACAAAACAATGACTTTCAGGTCCTTAATAGGGTTACCTACCTCTGAGTTGAAGGAGATGTATATAAATTTCTTAAAGACAAAAAAGGAATTCACAACTAAAAGCAATTTGCACTGGGAAAGGAGGTCAGAAGCCTATGTTAGGTGTTTCCTACAACAAACAGTAAATTCTTTTGACAACCTCAAACTTCTTCATGAAAAAACTACAGAGGGGACAAACAGGGCTTTCGGAGGATTCCTACTTACTGCTCCAGAAAGCATGTAGGAGAGCGGTCAAGTTCCATAGTGCAGGAATTTGAGTAAAGTGGAAGCTTCCAGGGGAGTTTTGCAGCCCCAGAGCTCACAAATAGAATGCCCAGAAGACGCAGGGTTTGTACATCACTCTGTGCTTCTGTTCAGACCCTGAGAAGTATTAGAAGATATGACTTGTCTTACGCACACAAACAGAAAGGCAAATGATTGGAGTGTACTTTGTTTGATTTGGTTTTGGGGCCAGAGAAGAATACAAGTTAGAAGATAGGAAAGGGGCACCCAGAACAATAGTTCTGGCACCACTTGATCCCTAGGCAACATTTGACAATGCCTAGAGGCATTTTTGTCATTCTCAAGGAGAGGTGCGTGTGTACCACTAACAGCATCCACTAGGTAGAGGGCAGAGATACTGCAACAGGAGACAAAATAATGTTGCCTTATGAGAGTTTTACTTTGAAAGTGGGGGATACTACTCAGGGGACCTTGAGGCACACCCAGTAACAGTCAGGTTGGGCTGTCTTGTTGCCAGAGACTCCAGGAGAAGAATCCCTCAGGTTCTACAGGTAATGCTTTGTCTATAAGGCAGCCGGGGTGGAACAAGTGAGGAAGGCACCTACAGCATTCAAGTTTCAAGCAAGAGGATGGGCTTTTCACAGATGAAAGGACACATTCCACAGAAGTTCTGCTGGGACACTTCTCAGACAAACTTTTATACCATGCTTGGGAAAAGAATGTGTGTGTGTGTTGTGTGTGTGTGTGTGTGTGTGTGTAGGGGGGCGGAGTCTGATTGATGGACTTGTGCTGACGGACACTTCAGCTTCCTATGTGTGCATTGTTGGAGTGAAGCTCTTGGTCTTGCTCACTGAATTTTCTCTTTCCTTTAAATCTGCCCTTACTAATCGGTTCATTTAGGACCCTTCCAAGGAAGAGTCAACAGGAATCATTCACACCTAAAAGCGATCTCTGCATGCATGTTTAAGGGAATTACCCTGTTTGACTTTTATCCAAATCCAGTTTAGACCCTAAAGTCTCCTTAGTGGTGTGATCGGGTGCTGAGCCGGGCTCTCCCACAGAGGGATCTGTGTGGTGCCTGGATTGGATGTCCAGGCTCTTCCTTTTAGTCTCAGTTCTAATGCTCCACCTACAGTGCGGGGCTATTTTGGGAACCTACAGCGGGTGGTAGGCAGTTACCAGTGCCACTCCCAACGTGCTGAGGAGCCAGGAGTGCTAGATCCAGCACCATTGGCTAAGCATTGAGGGAGACAGGTTTGCAGTGCCAGGAATCAAACTTATGGCCGTAGGATGCAAGATATATATGCCAGTCATAGGAGTTCTTTCACAGGCCCACTTCTGAGTTCTTGACTGAGAATTTTCTAGTAAAAGAGAAACGGACAGAAGTACACTAACATGTGAGTGTACTTTTTTTTTTTTTGGCATATCAATATGCCACGGGTAGCTTGACAGGCTCTACCGTGATTGTAAAATATAACAAAAGTAATATAATGTAAAATAATATAAGATAAGAAAAGGAAAAGAACAAAATGTGAGATGTAAGAATATAGTAGGGCTCTCCAGAGAAACAAAAACAGTAAGAGAAAATGCTGGTGACAGAACCCTCAGCTGAATCCAAGAATCTATGAAAGGTAAATATCTCAGCAGGACCAGAGTGGGGGATGTAAATTTGCCTTCTTTCTTTTATTCCCACCCCACCCTCACCCCTGTTTTTACTGAAGCACTGCAATTTATTACACAGCTCATGATCCTTTCTTGCTTATGATGCTCTAACACTACATCATCTTCCAGAGTGTCAGCCTCCTTCCGCCAGTGTCACAAGCTCCCCTCCCACCTCTCCCTCCCT
The DNA here is from genome assembly GCF_027595985.1 of Sorex araneus. Taxonomy (NCBI): domain Eukaryota; kingdom Metazoa; phylum Chordata; class Mammalia; order Eulipotyphla; family Soricidae; genus Sorex; species Sorex araneus. The sequence goes on from NC_073305.1 coordinate 105,647,622, forward strand.
CCTTGCTAAGTTCAGTTCTATAAATCAAACTTCAGGTTTTGTTGCCTTTTGGCCATTTTCTTCTCCCTTACTATGTTTCTTTTTATCCCACAAATGAGAAATCATTCTGACCCTCTTGTTCCATCCACATAGTGGTAAATTTTGTGATTTAATCTTTTCTTATAGTGGTAGTATTCCATTTTGTGTGTGTATATATATATATACACATATATATACCATATTTTGTTATATACATATCTGTTCTTGGACACTTAGATTGTTTCCACTTATCATGAATATTTCTGCAATAAACAAGCACACATGTATTTTTAAAATATTGTGTTGAGGCCTTTCGGATTGATGCTAAGAATTGCTGGGTCATAATTATATTTGAGATATTTTTCAATAGCTTAATTACTATTTTCTGGAGCAGCCTCATACTGTTCCCCATAGAGGCTGAACCAGGTAGCATCCCCACACAAAGTGGATGAGGGTCCTTAACCCCCACATCTGCTCCAGCACTAAATATTTATGCCCGTTATGATGTTCCAGTCTCACTGGTATCAGGTCATATCTCAACGCTCTTCTGCATTTCTCTGATGATAAGTGATGAAGATTGCAACTTCATATATCCTATCAGCCATTTATAAGTGTTACTTCTCCTCATTTTTTGATTATTTGATATTAAGTTTTGCAAGTACTTTATATAGCTTGGATTTTAACCCATCACCAGATGAGTGGTAAGCAAATATTTTCTCCCTGTCTATTGGGATGACTATCTAATCTAGTCATCATTTCTTTTGAGGTGCAGAATTTTCCTGATATTATGTAGCCTCATTTTTTAAATTTTTGCTCCTGTTTGGCTAATGTCATTGAATCTTTGAAAAATGACTCCTGATTCAATTTCATAAAAAGTTCTGCCTATGTTTTCCTTGATGTAATAAATAGATTTAGGTCTGATATTGAGGTCTTTAATTTTTCTTTGTTTTATTTTGACAGCTAGTGAATCAGCTGATGCTCAACATTGGATATGCCCAACTGCTTTACTCAGCTCACCAATTCAAATGTTTATATCTTTTGAAACACACAGGCACATCCAGAGATTTTATTTTATCATCTACTTGGGCCTAGACATCTTGACATAAAAAGTTAACCATACAAGTTAATGTGAATTGTGTCAACTTGGCAAACATAATCTTTTAAAACTATACATAATATTCAAATAACACCTATAATAAGGTCATAATTCTAGATACAACTATCCTGTGTGAAAGTGAAGACATGTCCAAAGAGGAGGTATAGTCCCTTTGATGTTAGTTATTTTTCTGATGGTTATTCTTTCTTTTATATCCTGGAATTTTGGCACTGTAAAGTAAAATTAAAATTACTTAGATACTGATATCACTGTCTGTAGCACTCTTGTCCCATTGCTCATCGATTTGCTCAAGCAGGCACCAGTAACGTCTCCATTGTGAGACTTGCTGTTACTGTTTTTGGCATATCGAATATGCCATGGGTAGCTTGCCAGGCTCTGCTGTGCAGGTGCGATACTCTCAGTATTTTGCTGGGTTCTCCAAGAGGGACAAAGGAATCGAACCCAGGTCAGCCACGTTCTAATAGTTAAGAAGCTACTTAATTCTGGCAATCAAATTATATTCCTGATTTTTGCCTTTATGGATTGGGGTAAGAAGTCACAACTGGCAGTTTTCAGAGCTTATTCCTGGCTTTGTGCTCAGGTATCACTCCTGGTAAGGCTCAGAATATAAGGGTTTAGGGATGGAACCCAGATTGACTGCATCCAAGGAAAACACCCTGCCTACTGTTCTAACACTCCAGCCCATTGACCGTTTTTATAAAATTTATATACAAGATGTACACTACAAAGAAACTAATCAACAAAGCCTTAAGAGAAAAAACATTGCAAAATCAATATGTAGAAAAATGCTGTTTCCATATACAGAAATACAACATAGGAAAACAAAGAAATAACTCAATTCACAGTAGCATGCAAAACATTAAAATACTTGTAGGTAAATTTAGCTAAGATGATAAAAGATCATCGTTGGTGAAAGATATAAGACACAAATAAATATATATTACCTAGTAATTAAGTAGGAAGAAATGGACAGTATGCCAGAAGTTAATAAGACATAGGAGGAAGAATAGGTCACTTTAAACCTAGACAAGAAACTCTGCCCAGACAAGAAACAGATAATTTTCAATAAAACAACAAAATCTCAGTCCTGGCACAATGAAGAGATATTTGCACTATTGACAAAGAGAGCAAGCTGAGAAATGAATGTAGTCCCAACTGAACAAAAGTTCACTTTGAGGTATATTGAATATGATGTGGAAGGAACATGACAATGTAGAAAAGTGATAATAATAAAATAAGAAAAATATTGATCAGGATATAGATCATGAGAAATAAAGGTATGAACTTTACCTTTAGTGAGTAAATTTTCTGCTATGAGAGCCAGACTCTGACACTAAATATGGTGCTAAACATATTCTAGCTCAGCAACTAAAAAATAACAACTTCAATAGTATTGTGAACTATGACGACTCAATTTAAAAAACTAATTTAAGTAAATTAAGAAAATCTTCACACCACATATAGAATGAGCACAATTTTTTTTCTGTGCTGTATGACTTAGTTTTTTAATTAGCCAAATGATTACCTCTGAAGCACATAGCAACAAACCATTACCAACCAGCAGCAAAATTTAGGAAGCCATTTCAAGAGAGAGTGGGTCTCCCAGGTAGAGAGTAAGATTAAATCAAAGCAATATAAGATAGGAAGTCTTCTTGATCCATATGTTAAAAGCAATTTTTTTCAGGTAGCTCATTTTCACTGTAGGCAAGGAGAACACAATAGTCAGCGAAAATATTTGTATCTAAGCTGCGTAAGATACACATGTCCTCTCTTTGTGGCTATCTTTTTTGTTTTTCCTTTTAAACAATGCCTTTCTCTAAAATCTGAAACAAAGAAATGTAACTCTGGATTCTTACAAATATCACCCAATTCTCATGCTAGATCCTGACTGCTGAAATTTAACCAAGGTGCTGTGGTTAAATAAGATGTAGTTAAATAAGATGGACTACATCTTAAAGTTGTCTTTTACAGGTGAATAAGCTAATGATGAAGCCATGTATCTTCTGCTTTACCACACCAAATGAGGTTATGCAGATAACTTCATTTTATTTGTTCTGTAGCTACATTCCTATCTTTACTTGTACTAATGCAATCTCAGTATCTACATGATGAACATTTTTTTCTGATAGTCATATGTCTGCTGAATTCATATTTACAGTTCTTTCTCTTATAGTCTTGAATTAGCCTCCAAGCTTACCAGTCTTGTAGTTTTACAATGTAAAAATGGGGGAGCATAATGATCTGCCTCTAGGAAACATGTTACCTGACATCCAGAACACTTAATTTACCTGCTTTTTGGATAAGCACCATGCCACTCTCATGTTTGAAGTCAGTGTCACTTTCAAGCCTAGATGCTACTTGTGTAGAAAATCAACATTAATAAATTCAGGTAGTCTAACAATTGGTAAATAGGTCAGAAAAAAAGTCTCCTATTAACCACACTGATATCTTCCCAAATTTTATTCTGAAACATTGTCTCAAGCAACTATCACCATCAGCTTCCAACTGATTAATTTAAGGAGACAATTTGTAGCCGATCACAAAACTTACAACAGTGTAGAGGTTTGGGGAAGTCTGCTAGACACCACTAACATGGCTTCATATTCTGTCCAAAACATAAAAAGGATAAAAGGATTAAATATACTTTTAAAAATTATCAAGAGAAGTACATGGCTTGAAACAAAATGATACACATATACAGATAAAGGCATCAATTCTCCATCTCGTATAAATACCTTTAGGCAAAAACTATTTTCCCAAGATCACATCTTTGACCAGACATTCACAATCCATATTTATTTATGAGGTTTTTAAAAACATCAATCAACAAGTAGTTATGTCACTAGACATAAGGTTCTATGCTGTGCTGATGTTGCAAAAATATTTAATCTTCAAAACCTGAGTTGAGAATGACAAATAGACTTTGAATCTCCTGCCAACTTAAATTGATTGGTAGCAGCTTCTAGAATACTGAGTTTCTAAAGCGATTTCCATAGTGATTTCTGAGTCTAGAGAGAAACAATGCTGTTACAGGGGCTGGAGAGATAGCACAGCGGGTAGGGCGTTTGCCTTGCACGCGGCCGACCCGGGTTCAAATCCCAGCATCCCATATGGTCCCCTGAGCACGGCCAGGGGTAATTCCTGAGTGCAGAGCCAGGAGTAACCCCTGTGCATCGCCAGGTGTGACCCAAAAAGCAAAAAAAAAAAAACAAAAAAAAAAAAAAGAAACAATGCTGTTACAGATCCATGACACCTGCTGTAGGAATAGGAAGGACAATGACTGTTCCCATGTCATGAATTAGCCATCCCAATCTATACAACTAAACACAGGTTTAACAGAGTACAGTCTAGGAAACTTGAATAAGCAGACTTTACCAAAGAGTGAACCATATTCTAGAATGTTCTGTTTGACATGAAACCATCACTGTAATTCTGATACAAGTTATGTATCATGTGAATTTTCTCAGAAATAACTAAATGGGGCAGTATTACATTTATGGGAAGTTTTATTGCATCTATAATAATTCAAGTATTCTAGGTGCTGAAGATAAAGTCAAAGTTTCACAGTCAATGGCTCCTAGTGGTTGTATATATTTATATTGCCTTACAGTAATATCGATATAAGGTAACAACTGAAAAATATACAAATAAAGCATGTGTGGAGTGTACTGTCATCTTTTCAATGGATCTTCAGCCAATTTTAAATCAAAATTAAAGAAGCAGATAATATGTTTTGACTAGTAATTAAGACCAGATTCCATAAACCTTTAAAGAAATGTGAATTAATCCTTTCCATAATACTAAAAGTGTGTTCAAGTAGCTTGGATTAAAAAAACAGACTATGAAGTATGTGAACAAGAATATAAGAAAAAATTTAAGATAATAAAGTTAGAATTGTATGTGTGAGTACTAATTTCAAGTTAAGTAGAAGTTCTGATTATGCATTTTTATCTAAATTTAAAATACTGTCCTTATTTTCTCCCGTATAATCATGAAACTACAGCATCACTTCAAAGTAGCAACTTGCTCTAATTTTTCAGGAAATGAATTTCAGTTCTTCCACACTAGACTTAAAGGATCATTAAAATACTTTAGCTGATATTCAAGCAATTTTATAATATTTGGCACATTATAAAGTTTGCTTGACATAGTTACTTATTATAGTAAATAAAGTGCCTAAATTTAATTCATTGAACTCTGCAATTCAAAAATTTATGCTGACTAGATAGACAATGATAAATTTTTATGAATTTTTCAGTATTATAAGAACTATTTTTAATATTTATTCTTATGAATCAGAGAATCTATGGAGTTTATATGGGGTTTTTGCAATCAAAGAACTTTACAAAGCAATATAAAAGCTAAAATGATTGAATCAATCAAATAATTTTATAAAACAGAGAGATGAAACACAGTTAATCAGTTATTTCCTTGTATTTATATTTATTTATGTAGGAGTAGAGACAGAGTCAAGGTTAGACTTCAGACACTATTACCAGCTAAGTGCTTGGGAGTTGTTCCTATTGATGCCCCAGTCCATTGAATTACCTCTCCAAGTTTCATTTATTCCCCTGAAAGGATTAAAAGATGAACCTTTTGTTTTTTTTTTTTTTTTTGGCTTTTTGGGACACACCTGGTGATGCACAGGGGTCATTCCTGGCTCTGCACTCAGGAATTACCCCTGGTGGTGCTCAGGGAACCGTATGAGATGCTGGGAATCGAACCTGGGTCAGCCGCGTGCAAGGCAAATGCCTACCTGCTGTGCTATCGCTCCAGTCCCAAAAGATAAGCCTTTTGAAAAGTAGAAGTTTTACAAATGCTAAGGAAATGTACTATGCAAAATAAAACTGAAATTAACTTTAACATATAGAAATGTTGATGTCTTAACATGAATTGTGAGTTGTTTCAGGATATCATTTGCTTATCATCAGTTTACAGTTATCTCTAAACTTAGTACAAATAAGCTCCTCCCAAACTAAACCAAAAAACTCGCAGTAAAGAATCAATTAAGAAAATAATCAATTTATAAACATTATAATAAGTCAACTATAAAGTGTTTTATTTCTCAAACCAGTTGTTAAATTTTCAACAAAAACTTCAAAAATGACTTAAAATTTTTTGCTGCAGTGCACAAAGTTTATTGTAGAACTCAATGGGACCACTAAATAATGTTTTTGATAGAAATATTCTGAAGAAATATTCAACCTACTTTGTCTTGCTGATCTTCAGCCTTTCTAAGTAATGAAAGTAGGTATATTTATAGTCATCTTAAGTGAAATGGAAAATCTGTTTATAATAATCTTCAATGAAGTACAATTTTTCACACCAATTACTTTTTACTGAAGACATTGTTTGCATTAAATAGCTATTTATTGGCGGCTGGAGTGATAGCACAGCAGGTAGGGAGTTTGCTTTGCACACGGCCAACCAGAGTTTGATTCCCAGCATCCCATATGGTCCCCCTGAGCACCACCAGGAGTAATTCCTGAGTACTGAGCCAGGAGTGACTCCTGTGCATCGCCAGGTGTGACCCAAAAAGCAAAAAAAAAAAAAAAAAAAAAACCCAGCTACTTATTTATTTATTTAATTTTTTGAATTTTATTGAATCACCATGAGATATTTGAGTTACAATCACACAATGATCAAACACCCATCCCCATCACCAATATCCCCAGTACACCCCCCCTTCCCACCCTCCCCCTGCCTCCATGGCAGACAATATTCCCCATACTCTCTCTCTACTTTTGGGCATTATGGTTTGCAACACAGATACTGAGAGGTTATCATGTTTGGTCCTTTATCTACTTTCAGCACACATCTCCCATCCTGACCAATTCCTCCAACTCTCATTTTTCTAGTAATCCCTTCTCTATTCCACCTGCCTTCTCCCCTCCACTTATGAGACAGTCTTCCAACTATGGAGAAATCTTCCTGGATCTTGTATCAGTGTCAGTCTCATGTTATGTTATTTTATACTCCACAAATGAGTGCAGTCCTTCTATATCTGTCCCTCTCTTTCTGACTCATTTCATACTTAGCATGATATTCTCCATGTCTATCCACTTATAAGCAAATTTCATGACTTCATCTCTCCTAACAGTCACATAGTATTCCATTGTGTAGATGTACCAAAGTTTCTTTAACCAGTCGTCTGTTCTCTGCTGACACTTGGGTTGTTTCCAGATTTTGACTATTGAGAACAGTGATACAATGAACATATAGGTACAGATGTCATTTTTAATGTTCTATTTTGCACCCTCAGGATATATTCCCAGAAGTGGTATTGCGGGGTCATATGGAAGCTCAATTTCTAGTATTTGAAGGACTATTGCCCATATTGTTTTCCAGAAAGGCTGGACGAGTCGGCATTCCCACCAACAGTGAAAGAGTGTCCCTTTTCCCCCACATCCATGCCAGCACTGGTTGCTTTTGTTCTTTTGAATGTGTGACAGTCTCTTTGGTGTGAGATGATATTTCATTGTTGTTTTGATTTGCATCTCCCTGATAACTAGTGATGTGGAGCATTTTTTCATATGTCTTTTGGCCATTTGTATTTCTTTTTTGAGGAAGCTTCTGTTCATTTCTTCTCCCCATTTTTTGATGAGGTTTGAGAGAATTTTTTCTTGTTAACGACCTATTTATCATGCAATACACAATAACATTTTAAAAGACAAATATAATAAATTTAAGGCAATGTTTCATTGTAAAATGTTAAAAAGTATCCTGTTATAGGAAGTAAATTGTTTTAAGTTTAAAGCAGCTAACATGCTACCCAGAGGGCACATGTGATATGAAAATGGAGATTTTCATTTTGGCAGATGGAAATTTTGGCAGATGGAAAAGTCTAAATGTTTAGTGCTTCAGTTGTTTTTATCATTGGACTTCCAATAAAATCTAAAATGTTTTTTATTGGATAGTATTATCTATGTTTTATATACATAGGTGGTAGCTAAATTTCTTTTGATAGAGATATTTATCAGACCTTAAAAGTAAAGAAAGTTTAACTTGCATTCAGATTTGATTCCTGGAGCAACATTGTACCCTGAGCACTCCCAGATAGTACTCCTGAGCACAGAACCAGGAGTAGCCCTTGAACATTAACAGTGTGATCCTCAAACACCAAACCAAAGATTATATAAATATTCATCAAGCATATTTATTGTTGGCATTGTTCAATGAAACAATTTTTCTATACCTGAACTTAGGTCCTTCTAAATGTGGCTTTATTATCCCCCAATACCCAGGAAGAGTTTATTTCAGACTCTGGAATTTGAATGAGCATATGTTTTGCTTTAAACAACAGGAAGTAGCAGAAAATCCACTGTGAGATTTCTAAGCCTAGGCCTTTAAGAAGCTCTGATATCTGCGTTTGCTCTTTGGGGATGCTATTTTGTCATTTGAGGAAGCAAATCAAAACCTCTTATGAATTAGAAAAAACACAGAGTGACCCAAAGTCAGTTGACACTAATTGCCAGTCATGTAACTAGAGCCATTCTGTTCCAGTTGAGAGACAAAAAGGCCAAATGCCTGAGTGACACTTCAGCTGAGGCAACGAAGTCCCTCATTTGAGCCAACCCCAAAGTAATGAGCCAAATAAATGTAAGTAAATGTTTGTTGATTTGAACTATTAGATTTTTAGAGTGATTTGTTATATAGAAAGGGAAAACCAACAAAAGTTGGCACTCAGAATAAAGTACTATCCAAGTCCTTCTAAATTTAAAATGTAGTACAAGAAAAAGAATGAATCTGTACTAAAGCATCATCCCTGTTGGTGCACAGGTGACTAAATATGGTGCTGGGGATTGAATGCAGGTCCCCCGTAGGCAAGGCAAGAGCCATACTTGCTGTATATTTCTCTGGCCCTCAAGCCACTTTTTTAAAAAATGTAATTTAAGGGGATCAGTGCAATAGTATAGTGGGTAGGAGGTTTGCATAAGGCCAATACTGGTTTGACCTTGCTGTCCCCTGTGGTCTCCTGAGCCCACCAGAGTGATTCCTGAGCACAGACAAGAGTAATCCCCGAAACACCAGGTTTAACCCAGAAACCAAAAAACATAAAAGAACAATTAGAAGATTTCAAAACACACCATATAACTGAATTGAACAAACATTATCTTTTGGAATAATTAAACATTATCTTTTGGAATAATTATAGACAACTCAAAGGAACAAAACAGAGAACCGAGGAATCAATTCACACTATCTCCTGATTTTTATAGATACTAGGGAAACTTACTGTGAAAAATGTAAGCTTTTCAATAAAGCCTTGTGAAAAAGTTGGACATTTCATATTTATAAAATAATTACTCTTGCTCATAACTTATATCATACCAAAAATTTAATTCAAAAGTCTATTATGAATGGGGGGGGCATAGCCTAGCACAGTGGTTAACAGTTAGGAAATGTGATTAGATTGTACAAACCCAGGTGGGATTCTTATACTACAGGTGTAAGAATGTGGTCCCTAAACATGTCAGTGAGGCCCTGGAACCCCCTCAGTCCTACAGAGCAAGACCATGGTGTGTGTGTGTGTGTGTGTGTGTGTGTGTGTGTGTGTGTGTGTGTGTTTGTGTGTGTGTGTGTGTGTGTGTGTTTGGGGAGGGGAGCGGAGGCAACACAACCAGGTGGCCCAAGTGTCCAGGGCACTTAGAGGGCCCTGGATCATCCCATCTGTGGACTCTTGCGCTGTACTGTCAGAGGCCCTGTTGAGAATAGCAGGTAGAGCCCCTGAAGCATGACCTGGGAAGCCTAATAATGGGGAGGGAGCTGGAGGAAGAAGGAGGAAGTTGAGCATAATTTTTTTAGAACTTAAAATACAAAACTTCTGAAAGAAAACATAGGAAAAAATCTTTGTGATGGGGTTAAAATGGAAATATTTATTAAATAGGCAGAATTTTAAAGCATACAAAAGTAAATAGGATTAATTTTATTAAAATTTATTTTTATTTGTTTAGGAACATAATTAAGAAAATGGAAAGACAAGTACTGGTAAAAATATTTGTTGTAATATCACTTATTTAACAAAGACTTAGCCTATAAAATATAAAGAACTTTAGTAGCACAATAGTGTAAGAAAAATAGCCCATATTAAAAATATGCAAAATTTTTAAACACATTTCAAATTAGAATGACTAAAACCTAAAATAACAAATTACCTATCATTAGATAATAGTCAAAAACAGTGGTATAACTACTATGTGTATTAGCAATTGAAAGAAATGTGCTGCTGATATCTTCAAGTACAAGGATAAATACTCTTTATGTAATATTATACATGTATATCTAATTTCTACAAATTAGAAAGATATGGCTGTGTGATAAAATTTTCATGGAATCTGGAAAGATAAGACTTTAGTAAAAGCCAATCAGTGTTAGCCTAAACTTGTGGGCTAAATGAGGGCAAGGAAGGATGAGAAAACATGTATGGTACTGATCCAAATATTTTAGGAGACAAAGATATAATTCAGTACAAGGATTAGGGTGATTACTTTGCAAGTATCTGACCTTAGTTTAATCCCCAGCACTGAATATGGTCCTCCAAACACACCTGGGGTACCCCTGAGCACAGATCTTTAGTAATCCCTGAGCACTGCAGATGCCCCAACATCCCAGCCCACCTATACACATACTAACATTCTACATGATGACTATAGTGGTTGTTACAAAACAATATATAATTTTCAAAATTCAACAAGCTGCATTTCAAAATAAGTAAATAAAGTACCAGAGATAAACTACAGTTGGTTGAATACCTGCATTGCATACAATTGATCTGGGTATGATCCCTGCTAGTCCATATGGTACCGCAGCTATGACAAGATTGACCCTTGAGTGCAGAGCTAGAAGTAAGTCATTAGCACCACTGAGAATGACTCAAAACCAAAAATATAACAAAATTAAATTAAAATAAATAGATTTTATTGTATATAATTGTAACTCAGAAAAAAAACTTGGATTAAATTAAAAAGGACGGATGGAAGGAAGAGGAGAAGCAGGTATTCAGAATGTACGAAATCATTATTTTCAATGATAAAAAGAAAGAACATATAAAAGGAAACTTGAAAAAATATGACTTTTGGTAGCTGAGTCAAATAAAACCAAATTTTATGTACAGACAAAACAAAATTGCATGCTGATCTGGCTCAGAAGTTGTATTTTGTCAAAATATCAAATTTTTATCTGTAGAGTGAATAATGATCTGGTTTTACACTGTCACACTGTCATCCCGTTGTTCATTGATTTGCTCGAGCCGGCACCAGTAACGTCTCCAATGTGAGATTTGTTGTTACTGCTTTTGGCATATTGAATATGCCACAGGTAGCTTGCCAGGCTCTGTTGTGTGGGTGGGATACTCTCAGTAGCTTGCCAGGCTCTCTGAGAAGGACAGAGGAATTGAACCCGGTCAATCTCGTGCAAGGCAAATGCTCTACCCACTATGCTATTGCTCCAGTCCAGTGATCTGGTTTAGAATATTTATTTTATTTGAGTAGTGTGAGTTTTCCACCAACTAAGAATGGCCATGAACCACCATCCAATCTGTTAATCCTGTCCGTGTCTGGACCGGGTGAAGTTTTCTGTGTTGAGTCAAATTAAGCCGCAAGCTCCACTTCTGCTGGTGCCCTTCCATCAATTCCTTTAAGTTTCAGCTTTGCAACCATACTCCCCCAGAACCCAAAGACTTCGGTTTCCCAGAAGCTGCCTGGCAGGTGATGGGAATAATGCCACCACATCTCCAGTAGGCACTGCTGAGTGTGACCCAAAAAGCCAAAAAAAAAAAAATGAACATACATTCTGTACAAAGGAATTCCTAGAACCCTAGAACCCAGGTCATACATAATACAAGGAAATAATTAACCCAGTATATCTGAAAAGATCACTGCATCACTGTCATCACATTGATCTTCAATCTGTTCAAGTGGGCCCAGTAATGTCTCCATTTGTCCCAGCCTGAGATTTTAGCAGCATTTCTTTACTCGTCCTTCCCATACGTGCCACATTAGAAGCCCTTCAGGGTCACAGGAATGAGACCCATCGTTGTTACTGTTTTGGGCATATGAATATGCCACGGGGTGCTTGTCAGGCTCTCCCATGCGGGCAGAAAATTCTTGGTAGCTTGCCAGGTTTTCTGAGAGAGAAAACTAGGCTATGAAATGAAAAGATGAATGTTTAAAATCCTGGTTAGTCAACAGATTACCATTGTATTTCCATTACAATTATCAGTAATGAAACAACTTTGTTAATATATTTTTCTTTTTCCTTTTTAATTTCTAACTTTATTCTGGTAAGAACACTTAACATGCATCTTTCCTCTTCAGAGATGTTTTGGTATAAAATTTGTAAACTTTTGACATTATTCTGTATAGCAGATCTCTAGAATAAATGAATAATTTATTGATTTCTATGTATGTATGTATCAAAGAAATATATTTAATTTTTATTTAATTAAGGATTATCATCATGTATGAGATTTATATTAGAGTAACCCCTGATTAAAGGATTTAATCCCTGGACATATATTCAGGAAAAAAACAATAAACATAGATAATCTTTATCTTTTTAATTCTTAGAGATCACAATTTCTTTAGCTTATGTATATATGGTTGATATATTATTATCAATTATGTCAAAGCGAAGAAAGAGTGAAAATGATGGCTAAGAAAATCTTCAGTGTTCTCAAAGAGGACGTGGTATGGCTATTGATCCAGCTGCTACAGACAGTGAAGAACACGAACTGTCACTATTCATTTCTAGTCTTTCAAAGACCCAGTCAGCTGAGGAGTTGCCCTGTACCTTTTCCTCACCATATCCTTAATGACTGCCAAGTGGTACATGATTCTAAAAGGAGAAAACATTTTAGTTCACATCAATATCATTGAGATTGTCTTTCCTGTTAGTTGCAAAGACCAAATGAAAAGTGGGAAAGTGAAAATGTGCATGTATTCTCAGCATCCATCATTTGAATTTTAAAGACACAAAGAATACAGTTGTCCTTACCCAAGAGAAACAAGACTCTGAATGAAGAATGAGAAATGACATTCCTCAACATATTAGGAGCAAGAAATAATGTGGCATGTCAAAGTCTTCAAAAAGAAAACAAGCTGAAAATCACTATATTTCAGGAGCAGCAGAAGTGAAATGCACAGCATATTTGTAATCTGACAGTATCATGTTGTTTTTTTTTAATTTTAGTAGCTGAAAGAAGAATGTCTTACACATGTACAATTTTGTCTATTACCAATCAGAGCCATTTTAATATTACACATTACATTTTCTGAGGTACCCTTTTTTTCATTACTATGAATGATAGCATAATTTAGACCAACAGATACAGCTGAGCAGTGTTATTGACACCACAAAAATGGTCAAAGCAATTTTGAACCAGGGTACAGTTCCTCAAGAAGGAATTTAAAGGTATATATTGGCAAAAATCAGGGCAATGGCTCAGTGGCAAAGCACCTGACTTGAATGTATGAATCCCTGGATTGATCTTGAGCACCACAAGGAAAACAGGTCCAAATTGGAAGACCCTGTAACTCAGCTAATCCCACTATGTCCTTATTTGAGAAATAATGGATGCACAACATATCTGTGAGGATACCACATAGTAAACTTTACTTGTTAGAGAAACAATGAGCTTAGCCCAAGAATAAACTAGAAAGTTTTAAATATAAAATACTCATTCAAATGTTCATGTGAATTTTGACTTACTGAATAATATCTGAGCTTCAAAAGAGTAAGACACATATTTTACCTATTTTTCTTTTTGTATCTCTAACATATAATACAGTGCTAGGCACATGGAAACTTAATAAACTATTTACCAGATTCATATGTGAGGAACTGTTCTAGATAGAATGAAGGACTAGTGGCATATTTCATTCTCTCACAGTTCCCAGAGTGTTTTGCAATGATTAAAATGTGTAAGCTAGAAAACATCATAGGAGTTGGAGATATAGTACAGTGGGTATGGTGCTTGCCTTGCATACTACCAACCTAGGTTCTACCTCCTGCCTAGCATGAAATTCCATCACTACTGTCAAAAGTAGTAATCCTTGAGCAAAAGGTCTTGAGTATGTCTTGAGCACTGCTGGGTATAACCCCCAAACAAAACAAAAATAAAAGAACCATCATGTATTTTCTAATTACTCTCTCAAAAATCTTTCTGGTCCTTTTTTATTATACGATACTCCTTTTATGCATAACTTATTTCAAACTAGAAGTTGTAAGCAGAAACTCTAATAAAAATCCAATTTCAAAGGTCTTTTACCTTAAAATAATGTGTCCTGATATTTATTCCACAAATAAGTTGTGAGGGCTATAAGATTTCACCAAACCTGAAAATCAAGAGGGCAAAATAGAATAGAATAAAGTGAAATTAAATGAAACATGTTTGTTTGTTTGTTTATTTTTCTTATTGGTTCTTGCTCTTCACTTTCTGAGGCTTTGTGTTTCAAAGTGTGCCATCTACCAGGTAAAACACAGTTGCTCCCATTTCAAAGCTATGGCCTAGAAAGATCAAAATGATTTCACAAAAGTAACATGGTGGTTGAGTGAGACTGACCTGACCTCCAGTGTCTCTCTTTGCTGTGTCTCCATATTCACATTCAAAAATAAAGAAAAGCATGCACTGATTGGTTGTGAGAAATAGACAGACCAGAGTCTGAACTCTGGTCAAGTTAATCATCCACAGAAATTTTTGTCTTTCTCTTTCCAAAAAATTTAACAAGTCATTGCCAGTAGTGAAGCATGTTTAATTCTAGAAATTTGTTGTTCTCACTACTTCCAAGCAATAACCCAAGACGGAATTTGGGTCACTATCAGATTGTTCACAGTTATAGTCTCCATAGTTTTCAAAATATAAAATCAACAGGTTTTAAAATACAAAGGAAAAGTCTCCTTTGAAGCCAAAATATAAATCTGAGTGATTTTTTTTTTCTCAGTACTTCACTCCACAAAGCATTTTATGGATGGAGAGATCAATTTCTTGGGGACTCAAAAAGACCAAAAAAGTCTCACTTGGAGTTTAGTATTCTAGATTTGCAAAAAACTCAGGTGAGACTGTAAATGTTTACATTTATTGAGTAGGCAATTTTCCTTGTGGGCTACATTTATTTATAAAGGTGAAGTCTGTGGCAGTAAAAGCAATCTTGTGTACTCTATTTGAAATATTCCAAATCTGATACAAGGAAAAAAATTCAAGTAAAATGAAAGTATAGCTGATATAGTTAGAGATATGGGCATGGGTATAGCTGTCTATATAGATAGAGGAACAGCTAGTGATTGAAATAGAGATGGAAATACATAGACAGAGAGACAGCCAGATATAACCTAGAGACAGAGGGCTAGAGCTAGAGACAAAGAGGGAGAAAGAGAGAGAGAAAAGGAAATAGAGATGGGCTAGAAAGAAAGATCAAACTTTTAATGTTGTCACTTCACTTTCTCATCTGGACTGTTTTTAGTGCGTCCCCTGTCACTGTCACTGTAATCCCATTGCTCATCGATTTGCTCGAGCGGGCACCAGTAATGTCTCCATTGTGAGACTTGTTTGTTACTGTTTTGGACATGTTGAATATGCCACGGGTAGCTTTCCAGTCTCAGTCGTGCAGGCCAGATACTCTCGGTAGCATGATACTCTCGGGCTCTCCGAGAGGAGCGGAGGAATCAAACCTGGATCGGCTGCATGTAAGGAAAACGCCCTACCACTGTGCTATCGCTCCAGTCTATTTTCGACATTTATCATAATGCTTCCTTTAACTTAAAAATTATCAAAGAAATGTATACACATGTTTTTGAGCAAATACTGTTAAGGGGACATAACAAGAACATGAATGCCACTTCTGTTCTATCATTCTCATCTCATGGTATCAACTTCAACTGTATCCCCAAGAAGTTTAGATTTTCATATCTTTTAGCTGTTCTGACACTGCAGCAATGGAGGATTTGAATAGTATCTGTCTGTGGTAGTAATATGCAGCAAATGCAATAATCAAATTTCACTTTGAAAATAAATTAATCAAACTTTACACAAAACTTCGTGGGATATTATGGCTTAGATTATATCAGATAAGAAACTTTAAAAAGAAGCTTTAGACTTTCTCCTATGTTCTGCAGAAGAAGTTGCATGTAAAAGCTAATTTGATCAATAATTCTCTGAATCTGAATTCAAAGGGAGAGAGTAGGCCTCCTGCAGAGCATAGTGAGAAATAATTATATAGTCCAGCATGTAATTCAATTCACCCTGACACAATGTTGAAATGTTGGATTAGGACAAATACAGAGGTATAGACCAAGACCGGGGATCACTGGATCACCAAAACACTCAACTGGGAATTCTAGCTTCTGATGTTTCAAGAGATAAATTTGTTAAATCCTGCCAAGAATGGTGAATTGACAGAACAGGAAAGGAAAAACGATAGGATTCTGCTGCCATCCTGTTCTTGTACTGAAGTCAAAATCCAATCTTGGAAAAGATTGTGCTTCCTCAATAAGACAGCATAAAATCCCTACTACCTAAGACCCATCCAACAGAATCTCTGGTTCACAATGCTAAACCTCTTTCTGCTGCCCTAGGGTATTATGCACAAGGGAGACCCAGGAACATACATGCCTAGCTACTATCTACAGAAGTTTGCCCACAAAACACTGACTTTGTCTAACTTAGGTGTTGTCAGAGCACTCAAACCTAATGTACTTTGAAGTTGTATGACCTGGAGCTCTGAATTTCTTGCAAACTCTACTCTAGATCTTCCAAACATGCATTATGTTACAGTGCTTCTCTTTAAACTCTAAAATTTGAGAATAAGAACAATGGATGAGAATCATTTTAATTTACATAAAATCTCTTTAATGTCTTAACCTGATTTTAAGCCTAATTACTTCCTCCGCCTTTAATAGTGGCCCGAGTATAATATTGATGTTGATGCTTGCAATGGTAATGATAATGAATCATACTTTTTGTTAGTAGTGAAGAACTCAAATGATTGTTTTTATAGCTATATCATGAGTCTTCAAAATGTAAAATTTAAAGAAATTTCAAGTGTCCTTATTTGCTAATAGTTCTCATTAGGGGAAAATACATCCACAGCAATCATCATCATCATCATCATCATCATCATCATCATCATCATCATCCCGTTGATCGTCGAATTTCTTGAGCAGTCTCAGCAACATCTCCATTCATCCAAGCCCTGAGATTTTAGAAGCCTCTTTCTACTAGTCCTTCCAACAATGCCATACTGGAGGCTCTTTCGGGGTCAGAGGAATGAGACCCAGCTTATTACTGATTTTGGCATATTAATACACCATGGGGACTTTTTGAGGCTCTCCCATGTGGGCAGGAAACTCCCAGTAGTTTGCCAGGTTCTCTCAGAGGGAGAAATATTCCAGGAGCTGGCTTTTAAGTCTCTGGATGCTGGCTGTTGACAGGATTACAGGCCGCTGGGGGCGGTCCCTGGATGTGACCGCCTCGCTACTGAGAGATGGGAAATCTGGGCAGAGGAGGCCCAGTCCTGATCTGAGCAGCCTTGGAGGTCTCAGCCCTGGGTCCTACACACCTCAGTCCTTCTGCCGGTTCCTTCATGCATGAGGGTCGTCTGAACTTGTGGAGAGGGGCTTAAGCATGGCTGTGGCTAGGCTCTGGAGGTCTTCAGCCGCCAGAAGCTCTGCTCAGGGTGGGGAGGGAATCTGGAGCCCATCCCCTCCGAGGAGGCCCCGGGGAAGACAGCCAGGCGAGTGGGCAAGAGACTCTCTACATCCACAGCAATATTCAATTTATTTTCTAAACTGTTTGCATAGTAAAATATATTAGGCATGATTCACTTTCAAGTTTGACTGTCAACTGCTCAATTCGTTTCATTAATAAAGGAGAATAAAATATTATAGTTCATATATATTAAAATAATTTAAGCAAAATAATCTATAGGTAATACATTATGGCACAAGAGGACAAGTAGTACTGTGAGAAGACTCAGATTTAAATTTTCAGTTTAGCATAGCATGGATATGTTTTCCTATGACTTGCTTTGACCAAGGTGATTTTGGAAATTGTGATAGATAGGCATGTTCCATATTACTCTTCTACTATTGCTAATGCCAGAATCAAATACAAAAATAATTATAAGACTACATGTCAAAGAAAATGGGAACAGAGTAAAAATTAGGAGCCCTTTTGCAACTAATATTACACTTTATTTTGTGGAATCATTTAGCAAATTAATGTCCATGAAAATGTAGTTTGGGGCTGGAGTGATAGCACAGCGGGTAGGGCGTTTGCCTTGCATGCGGCTGTCCCGGGTTCGATTCCCAGCATCCCATATGGTCCCCTGAGCACCGCCAGGGGTAATTCCTGAGTGCAGAGCCAGGAGTGACCCCTGTGCATTGCCGGGTGTGACCCAAAAAGCAAAAAAAAAAATGTAGTTTAACTTACTATTACAAATGTACACTACCATCCAATTCATATTAGGTACCAATTCATAGACAATATAATGAGCTTTTTTTGAGCAATGAACAATTTTAGAATGCACAGTGAAATTTAAATCACTATAAAAATTTTTAAATGGATTATAAGTTAATTACAACATGGTTGGGCATAAATTCATTTTTGCCATATGTATACAGTAATCAGCAAAAACAAATTTATATATATTTATATATACAGTAAACAAATAATTAGAGTACTGTTGATACATGTTGCCAATACAAATACAATATTTGTTTCATATAGATAAATTGTCTATAAATTTGGTACTGTTAGAGTTTAAAGATTAATGAGAAGAGTCCCTAAATTCAGGGATATGACCCTAATACAGTCAGAATTAGGGCACTATCAAGGCAATATCCTCAGAACATTCTAACTTGGGCTCAACCATCAGTGTCTGATCCTGGATACCCAACACATCACTATTAATTTTTCCATTTCCCTGTAAATTTTTATATAGTCCTCAATCTTCAAAATCTAGAGAGAAGCACACAATCCCTGAACCTAATTTATATTACTGTGCACTATCAGAATTGATTGAAAGAACAGTTTCACCTTTAGCTTTCAACACAAGAGAACTGACAAAGTTTTTTTTAAGGTTTTTTAAACTTTGTTTGGAGGGGAGAAAAAAGAAATGCAAATGCTCACTGAATACTGTAGTAAATTTAGGATTCCAGTCAATTAGGAAATAAGCAATCAGTCATAGACAGGAATATGGGAGGTGAATAAAAATCATTCAGGCTAGTATATTGAATGTAAAGTCACTTAGGCAGAAGATATTTAATTCAAAAAACAAGTATAATCTTGTAAAGCCACAAAGTAAAATTTTGATTCAATGTTTACAAATTCTTGAATTAATAAATGTATAAAAGTATTTTTTTCAAACTTAAAAGGGATTTATTTGTGATTTCCTATATATATTTAGCTTGTAAATACAAGACTGTAAATGTATTAAAAGACAATTTCTGTTAAAGTTTTCATTGTGTTTCACTTCAAGTACTGCACAAGTTAAAATCTGATAAAGGATTTACATTCAGTTATCTGAAACTTCCCATCTCAGACTTGTGTTTAATGTGGTGGGTGACTTCATCATCTCCATAGACACCACCAGCAGGAAAGTCTCTCCTTTGTGGATTCTGGGACTCTCATTAGTTATTGTGCATACAGTTTTCATTTTCTATATCATTGTCATTATCCTTGCTATCTTTGTCACTTTCTAACGGGATGCCTGTGGTAGCTGAAGCACCTTAAGTTTCTTGGTCACTGTCACTGTCACTGTCATCCCGTTGCTCATTGATTTGC